>NC_065544.1:12692899-12995121 GCF_932294415.1 Quercus robur | reverse complement strand
TTTGGGACCTATGGAGATAAGACAATTCCATGAAAATAGTCGACCCATTACTAGATGAGGCATACCCTGCTAATGAAGTTTCAAGATGCATTCAAATTGGACTTTTGTGCGTGCAAGAACATGCAACAGACCGGCCAACCATGTCAACTGTTGTTTTCATGTTGGGTAATGACACTCATCTTCCTTCTCCAAAACGACCTGCATTTATTTTGATGGGTACTGACAATAGTACAAGTAGATCAACCAGTGCAGCATCTAATTCAGTAAATGAAATAACACTTTCTAAAATTGATGGTCATTGAAACCCGAAACTATTTGTAGCAGGTGTACAAATATTCCATTACAACATAGGATTGAGTTACTCTATGTCTACTCCACATTACATTTTTTTTTTTTTTTTTTGTATCAACAATTGAACATAATGTATGCACTATAAATTATTACAAAAAAGAAGATAATATATAATATTACACAAACTGTGATTATCCAAAACTTGTGATGAAATCACTACCATCTCCTTTAGCTTTTTCTTTCAAGTGGTTTATAAAATTAATATACAAAAAGTTAATTGCATATATATGTTTTGTGGAGATAACTTCATTGGTTTTCAGAACAAGATGTCCAAAGTTACAAAGATCTTTTCTTTTGGTGTGAAATTTACTAAGTTTAACCATAAAGATTTAATAGAGGAACGTTAAATGCATGATACTGGAATTTAATTTGGATTTCAAAGTGTTTTACTCAAAACAGAACCATTGTATTTATGAATTGTGCAAAGCCTATTGATATGCTTGGGTATGGCTAATATTTTTGACTTAAAAGAACACTTCAACCAAGACAATATGACAAAATAAGTTAGAACAACAATTTATAACTTTGATGGCAAATCCTTTTGTATGGCAAGGAGAAGTGAAAACATGGGTGACAAAAAGTTGTAATCATTTCCTCATTTTTGCTTAAGTTTGGCCCAATTCTACTTTTGTGGTCACTTATATTTGTGAAGGTGCCTTATTGAGAGTGTGTGATTCTCTCCTTGAAGTTCACTGGGAAAAAAAAAAAAAAGAAGCTCAAACTAGTTTTCACAACATCAGCATCATATGGAACAAATTAATGTTATATAGCACGACACAAATGATGAACATAATTTCAGAAAATAATGTTAGACATCTACAAATTTTAAACAATTTCAATTCGTCAATCTGTTGCTTATAGGTTTGCAATTTTATTTTATTTTTTTGGTGAAATGGGTATAGGTTTGTAAAAATTTTAAGAAAAAGAGAAGATATCCATTGAGAGAATTTTAATATTTTTTGGGTTGGTTTAACGAAACTATATATAATTTCTTTGCAACATGCATAAAATCTAGATGTTCTAGATGTGCTAAACATCCTATTCAAACCTTCATTTAGTTAAAAGGTAGAACTAAGTATTATACAATGTTTTGTTTAAGACATTGTTTTAAATGATATTATTTTTAACATCTAGATAAAAATACAGGTGTATTGACAACCTTTCTTAAGACCTAGCTATGACGATTTTACTGTCTTCGAACAATAAGTGATTCGGTGATGCCAATTTATTTTTATTTATCAATGTGAATTGCACAATGTTGGGAAAAAAAAAAAGAATGCAAGTAACCCAAATACAGTTTTTTTTTTTTTTGGGTGAAGAACCCAAATACAAATGTAGCCTGCTTTTCAACTGTGGTGGCTCTAGGAATTTTTTCAGGGTGTTCCTCAACAAGCATAAATTACACAATCTAATAAAAAGAAAATTTTGTATGTTGACAACAACAATAAAAAAACACGCAAATACATAAAGTTTATAATTGCCTTTTACGTGGTTTTCTTATCAAATATTTGTCCATAATTCTAGCAAAAGAATAAACAATAAACTATAAGTTCATTTAAAATATTAATAAAATTATTAATTATTGTTGTTTAGTTGTTTCATTAATTTGTTTGTCTTTTATAAACTATAATTTGTTATATTGTTGTTTCATTAATTATAAAATTATTAATTATTATTTAGCCTAACATAATTTAATTTGTTTGTCTTTTATAATGTATTGGTTAATTAAATTATTAATTATTGTTTATTAGTTGCTTCCCCCAATTAATTATTGATTAATTAGATTATTGTTTATACTTATGTATTAATTAAATTAATATTTATTTAATATTTTTATATTATAATATATTTCATATATTTTTGTGAATTTCTTGCTCATTTGTAATATTTTCATCTAAATTTTGTGTTATATTTTGTTTATTACTAATAACAAATTTATCCATTGCTCATTTTTTAGACTCAATTATTTTTTCTTCTTTTTTTTTTTTTTAAATTTTCATATCCAGATGAATATTTTCTAGTAGATATTTCTAATCAAACAATATATTTATAAAGCTTAAAATAAAAAATAACTTTCAAGTGTAGAGCAAATGAGAAATAAAACCTGATTTATATAAAAAATATTGTTGTAGTTTCACCGAACAATAACAAGTTTTTAACAATCTCAACCTACATAAAGAAAGATTTATTCATTATATTACCAATAACTGAAATATATATATATATATATATATATATAAACACAAGATTAAAAATAATAATAATAAATAAACATAACACTGTACAAGCCCAGCGCCCCAGCCCAGCGAAGAGGATGCCTGCCAAGATGGCAACCACAAAAAACATAAAACAAATCCTATTGCCCAAAAAAAAAAAAAAAAAAACCCTTGAAGGCCCAAACGTGGTGAAACGTCCAGCCCACTGCCCAGAAAAAACTTAAGTCTTCAACAAATCTAAAGAAGAGTCTAGACTCTAGAGAAAGGCAGAATGGCAGAAATCCAAGTACCTCAAAAGTAAAAACTCAAAACCCATTCAGGATTCAGCCATTCTTCAGTTCTTCAGAATCAAAACCCAAACGCAGCAGCGAAAAAAAAAAAAAAAAAAAAAGATGAGATCGGAGGAAGCTTGGTCTAGGGCCGGCCCTGACAGTGGGAGTGGAGAGAAAGAATGAGAGAGGCGGAGAGCAAGAGTTGAGAGAAAAAAGCAGAGCAAGAATGAGAAAAAGAAAGGAAAATTTTTTAGGAATTTGAGGTTTTTAATTTGTTTTGACAACTTGTAATCGCATATATTGGGTTATGGTTTTTTATATATTTTATATTTTTTTGAGAATGCGTTTGCTACAATGTTGGGTTTGCTTTACCTTGTTTGACGTTGGGTTTTTTTTTTTTTTTAGTGGGCTTGCTCTCATATAATTTTTTTTTTTTTTTCCTTCGAATTTTAGTTCAAAAGTTTTTTGGGCTTTTTTTTTTTTTTTTTGCTTGAAAGTAGAATAAATAATTTTTTATTTTATTTTATTTGAAGGTGTTTTTAATTTTGGTTAAGGGTGTACCTAAATTTTTTTTTTAGGTTAGGTGTTTCTGGGAACACCTGGATTGTACGTGGTGTCGTCATTGTATAAACTGATATGTCACCAATCATAAAGAGATAATTCAAATATTCATTTACAAGGCGGTTAAAGCCCACCGCTCAAATTCATTGTTTTTAGTTTGTAAGCTTTATTTAATAAAATTTGTAGTGCCTTTAACATTTTCCTACATATATTATTTACCTAAAATTAATTCAACAAGTGAGAAATTGAGAATCAAAAGAGAGAAGGTGGATTTATATGAATGGATGCCGTAACTAACCTTCTTTGGCCATGGCTTCAGTTTTTAAGCTATGAGACTCGTCATTGCAACATAGAGAGCAAGTTCCATCACGAAAATGTCCGCAACAATGAACGCAGAGCAAGAGGTACTTATCATCATGATAATTAAATGCATCATACATATACTTGGTTTATTGCAATTCTCATACCAGAGAAATGAGCCCATTTATAATTTTTATACTATTTGATGCAAGTAATTATAGAAGCATGCTTATTATTTTCAAGAAACAAAATTATTAATGAAAAGTTAAATTCACTTTAATTGTCAAATTAATCTCTAAACTTTAATTTTGGTCAATTGAGTCCCTCATTTTCTAAAACGGATAACACTCCCTTGAGATATATCAAAATATATCATACTGTTTGAAGAATACAATTAAATGAAATATGGTAAATTATTCGACCCTCCTTTGAAATTATCAAAATAGCACTTGTCCTAAAGGATTCTATAAATGACATATTCTTTTTGAGGTTTGTAAAAATGCAAAAATTAAGGCTGTGTTTGTTTTGGCTTCAAATCACTTCCGAAAATGCTTTTCCGTAAATGCAGGTGTTTGGGTGTGCAAGGAAAATTGGGTCAAACGGAAAATCATTTCCGTTGACGTAAAATATGCCCTCTGACCCTGTAAAACTATTTCCGTTTGTATTTTACCTTCAAATGAATTCCGCCCCAGGAAAATAGAAGAAAGAGAGAAACAGAAAGGAGATCGCACCAGAAGCACGGTCTTGTCGCACCCAGCACCGGCGAGATCGCACCCATCGATGCCGCCACCCAAGCCCGATCCACCCAAAACCGATCTCGTCCTCAACCCACCCAAGACCGAGCTTGTTCTCAACACACCGGTGAAGCCTAGATCATCGTCCTCAACCCACAGCCCCACCGTCGTGCATGCAACCACGATTTGGGTCAGATCGTCTACTCACGATCTCGTCGCCACCACCCATGAACCGATCTTGTCATTTTTTCTCTCGATCTCCTCCTCGTCGCCGTCGTCGCTGCCGCCTCTAGATCGACCCACCCATGACCGATCGCCTCTATCTCTTTCTCGATCTACCTCTCTTTTTTCCTCAATCACTCGCTCTTTCTTCCTCCCTCTCTCAGTTTGACCGAGGATACAGTGTTTGATGAATGGTTTTTTGTTTTGAGTTTTGTTTTTTAAAGTTTATATATTGAAAGTTTCTATTATAAAATTTGTTTGGGAGCTGAGAAAATGTGAAAAACTTGTAGAAAATAAGCATTTTCAGAATGAAAAAAAACATCTGAAAATATTTTCCAAAGTAATTTTCATAATGCAACCAAACATTTGAAAATATTTTCCTTTCCCAAAAATAGCATTTCCGAAAAATATTTATTTTTTGAAAAATATTTTACATTAAACCAAACACAGCCTAAGTCTATATAACCTCTTAAAGTATGAATTTAGTAACAAAATATTCCACTTAAAAATATATATATATATATATTACCAAACTATGGTTGAAGTGACACTATTATCATTTGAGGTTTATGGATGAATGAAACTGTTCCTTTGAATCATGTATGAATTCGTATAATTTTTTTTTTTTAAATGAATATTTCATTAGTTAAAACTTAATTGTCACATTTATTCAAACTTCAAAGGATCCTTAACATGAAACTATTGAATGGAGGGTTTTGTAATTTACCCCCAAAAAAATGTATGAATAGCCTCATATGCTATAATAGATTTGCACGGAGGACCAAAATTCAGTTATTTTGGCAAAGTGAAAGTGATTGAGTTGGCAAAAACTAAATTTTAAAGATTCATTTCACTAAATTGGATTTTAACTAATCAACAGAGGAGGGAAAAAGAAGCCTCTCTAACATTGTGAAAAAGATGAAGGAAAGTATGTCTATAAAGGAAATAAAAGATGACAATATACTAACGTCTGCTTTCATCGTTGGGTATCCTTGCCACCACAGTTGAGAAAATGAGAAGGAAAGCTACAAAGAGGAATATAAAACTTTTGGAATTCATTTTCTTTTGGGGTTAGATGCTTCTCACAAATCTCACCACAAATATTTGAGGTAGTATGCTCCTTTCAATGACCACTATATATATAGGTTTTTGAGAAATACAAATTTTTTATCCCACTTTTTATGTTTCACTTTATTCTCCAAAGTTATGAAAAAGTGCTTTTTGAAAAAACTAAATATTTGGTAAGCAATTATCAAACTTATCTTTTAAATTTTACATTTATGACACTCATTAATGATAACATTGCCTCCATTTTCCAAAGAACAGCTCATTTATTATACTTATTTACAAGCATTAATGATAAATGTTGTACAAACTTATTTTTTAAGTTTTATATTTATTACACTTATTAATGATAAGACTGTCACCATTTTCCAAAAAGCAACTCATTTATTATACTTATTTACATGCATTAATGATAAATGTTGTATAAACTTATCTTTTAAATTTTATACTACCTTCGTCCCAATTTGTTTATCATGTTTGAAAAGTCAAACTTTTTAAGGGAATATCATTTATTGTATTGTCTTCTTTATAAAAATGTATAAGTTTACAAAACTACCCTTAAATAAATTTATCAGTTTTTTTTTTTAAAGAGTTATTTTTAATGAGGCAACTAAAAAGGTGCCCGAATTATATTGGTTTTTTAAAATATTTGTTAATTTTCTTTTCAAATAGTTTTGAAAATAAAGTAGGGGTATAATAGGAACATTAGTAAACTAATAACTTTTATTTTTAGAAATAGGACAATATTTTGAAACATCCCAAAATAAAATAGAGGACAAACAAACTGGGATAAAGGAAGTATTTATTATACTCGTTAATGATAAGACTGCCACCATTTTCCAAAGAGCAACCCATTTATTATACTAATTTACATGATAAGACTGCTACCATTTTCCAAAGGGCAGCTCATTTATTATACTAATTTACACTTATTATACCTGTCATGTAACCTAGCCCAAAACCTATTTTTCTTTTCTTTCTTTTTTCTTCTATTTTTTTTTTTTTTCTTCTCATCCAAACGTCTGCCTCTTCTTCTTTTCCCTTTAGATATTTTCCTCCACACACAGAGGTCCTCTCTCTCTCTCTCTCTCTCTCTCTCTCTCTCTCTCTCTCTCAAAATTGAAGAAACATCACCACCAAGCTTTCACTCTCACACTCATAAACTCAACTATTCCATCCACAACCAAAGCCACAAATCATACCTTCTTGTAATATACCGCCACTCCAATCACACGTTCCATCTCCAACAGTCTTCTCCAATATACAGCCACTTCCAACTCCCCCACTTCACACAGTGAGATCCTTTGGTTATTGTATTTTTTTGCTAAAGCTAAACACTTATTTAAAAGCTTTGGTTGTATGTGGTTTGAAAAAGTCAAAGAGATCACTATTGAATTATATATATATATATATATATATATATATATGTTGTTGTTGTTGTTATGGGAAGTTTCTTTATATATTGCTTGTATTTTACCATATAAGCATTCACATCAGCTCTTCTAAAAATTTCTGTCTATTTTATAAAAAGAACTTACTTTTTCTATTCTACACAACCACTTTCACAAAACACCCACATCAAATTGTTTATTATATAGTTTTTTTTTTAATTTAAATAATCATTTTAATTCATTTATTATTATTATTATTTTCACATTTACTTTTTTAATTTTTCTTGGCAAAATTTGTTGAATAATAACTTTTTTGAAAACTTTTAGGTGAATAGCATGCGTTTGAAGTTATTTATTTATTTATCATAAATATCTAAGCGTGAATGTTGAATAAAAGTATCAATATATGTATCTTGAATAAGTTGTTTTGAATGTGGTTAACACTTTTTTTTTTTTTTTTTTTTGAGATGGCTAGAAAAATTATATGCTAACTAGCTTGTATACCCCATGCATATGCATGAATATAATTAAAAATATACAATAAGATGCATAATATAATTCCTATATATAATTTAAATACTATTGATAGTCATTTTTATATTTTATTAACTCCTTAAAAAAAATTTGTAAGGATGTTATTAGGTAAAATGTAAATTGTCCAATTTTTTTATTATTGTGAAACACTTTTTTTTTTTTTTTTTACAATTCATTTATTCTAGACTCTTTAGTTTTTGTACTTAATAACTCACTTAAATGATTATGATGTGGTCCCACATTTGATTATAAAATTAAGAAATAAAACTCTTTAAAAATAAATAATTTAGGACACATGACACAAAATTGAGACTCTAATTTGAAATTCTAATTTAAGTTTCTCTCAGATTCACCTATTATTATTATTATTATTATATATAGATATGTTGTCCCAATAGCTTGAATCCAAGATCACCCCCCCCCCCCAAGGAAATTTGATATAAAAATGCTTTCATTCCACAATCTTATGGTGCTATATGTATCAAATTATGGGACTATAGATTTTGGTTCATTTTCATTTTCAATATGTTGTTACCAATCATATGAATAGTAATAATTATTTTTTTATAGCATATTGTACCCTTTGTAATACTTTATGCTTATACAATAAACATTATAGTGTACCAAAAATGTTCTTAAGTGCCCGAGAGCATACCAACTTGCCAAAAGGCATGGCGGTAATGTGGTCGACATCTTAAGTATCATTGATATTAATTAATTACGAAAAATGGGTGAGTTTAGTCCATTAATATCCAAAACTATCAATTGGAAGTGTAATCATTTAAAAATTGTGTGTTAATTATATCCAAAGTGAACCAAAAGTGGAAAAATATTTTTCAAAAATGACAAAATTAAGGGTCGTACAACTACTTTATACAAAGAATAAACATGTTCAAAGAGGTTCTTACTAATGTGACATAGTTGCAGGTTAGTTATGGAAATACCAATATATTTAGTAATTATAATAACTAGTCACAAACGTGCACAATACGCCGAAAAATTTATTTGTTTGTTAAGTGAAAAAAGAAAATAGTAAATGAAACTTATGGGTGTACAATATAGTATGTACAATATATAGTATGTACCTTTTTAAAATGATGTGATTATTTTTCTAACAAAATATAGTATGTAAAATATATTTGATTTTCTAAATGAAGCTATTTATTTATATATATATATATATATATATATATTAATTTCAAAGAAACATAATGAATTTTATATTCATTTATTAAATAAGACGTGATATTTTGTAGATAATATAATGTGTGGTTGGAATTTATTTATGCTAGTCCTTACAAATGGTTTATTCTCTATATGTCTTGAATAACCTAAAGATGAAGCATATATAAATAAATTCATCACATATAGTTGAAAAAAAATACAAGACTTTAATAACATAAGAAAAACATAATTTTATAAATTAAAAAAAAAAAAAAAAAAACCTACCAACATTACGTTGAGAATGTGACATAATTTTCAATGTAGGCTATGAAGTATCTCCTCTTTCTACATAAACATCTCCTCCTAAAGTATCACCAAAATGGACCAGATGTACCAAACTATATTGAGTGGACCAAAATGGATCGAATTAGACCGAAATGTACCAAATAGATTGAAATGGACTTAAGAGACTAAAATGGACCGAATAGATTGAATGGACCAAAGTGAATCAAAATAGACCAAATAGACCAAAGTGAACGGAATTGGACCTAAATGGAAAAAAATGATGCATTGATGTACTCAACGTAAGTGTAATAATAATAAATATTACATTTGAGTTTTTAAATATTATATAAATAATACCAATTTTGTGTATACATAAATTGAGATTTTTGTTAATTATAGTCATTAATTGTTGCTTGTCGTTTGAAATATATGGAAGGTTGGGGGAAGGGAGGGGGAGGGGGAGGGGGGGGGGGGTGTCAGATTAATGGTTTAGCTAGCATGTTCCTTTTGATCAACCAATTAATTCATCCCAAGTTAACCCACCTATCCCTCACTAACATCTCTCATCTCATTTTCTTTTAAATATATACAATAGAATTTATATAAATGGCATTCACTCTATGACGATTGTTCTTTATTATTAGATCAAAACACTAATTGATTTTTGTGTATGCAGGACTTGAATTTTAGATTTCTTTTATTCGACATTTTGATTGTATGTTCCCCAAGCTAAATCATCTCTTTCATAATTGTTTTCTAAAATTTCTAGACATTTTGAACATATACTTCGACCTTTTGTGATAACTAGTGTAGCAATGGCACTCAAGGTATTCCTCATAGTCAAAATACAATTGGCAATAATCCTAACAGATCGCAGGATACGTACAAAGATAGATGGACAGGAACGACATTTTCCTCTTATAGCAAATAATGTCCCTTGCATAACAATTAACAATGAGACCATTGCAAAGAGATGTCATCCAATATTCAAGCATAAATAATTGAACATAGACAAAAATAGCCAATTTATTAACGCCTGGGAATACCAAATTGGCAGACAATATTGATGACACATGATAGCCATACTTTAGAGCCCTATAAATTGTATGGTAGCTTACACAAAATAGCAGTAACAAACAATTGGAAATACACACTACTGCTATATCTGTTAATTAAAAACCATTAATTAAAAAGTGGAGCACACTAATCTACATCTAAATTAACGGCAAAGGAACTCAACACCTTACTTTAGCTCAAGTGTAAAAAGATATGAGATACATAATATAAACATAAAAATAGCTTAACCATTGCTATAGCTATACTAAACATAAAAATCAACATTAATGGATTCTAAGCCTCACAATTAACTAGAACCATAAATAGCCATTAGAATTTTCTCTAGGATCCAAACTGTTTGTAGACAAATAAACTAGGTCCAAAAACCTTTTCTTTCTTTCTCCTTTTTTTTTTTTTTTTTCTTTTTGTATTTCTAATTTTTCCAGAAGCGTCTGGATTGCAGGGAGTCCCGATTTTGTAAAAAAAAGCTCTCATGCAGTTATTTGACTAAGTTATTTTATTTTCCTATTAAGCTAAATTGCAAACTACGCCCCCAAACTTTGGGCTATTTGATTTTACATCTTGAAATTTCAAAATTTAAATTTTATACCCTAAAGTTCTATTTGGTTTGCATTAGCAACTTCTCCATCCATATTTTCTGTTATGTGCCACATAAACTTGCCATGCGTATTTAGTTTGTCCAATAAAATTAAATGATGCCACATCATTTTAATTTGTAGTCTAAAAAAATTAAAAATGACAAGGCATAATAAAAATGGTGTGACATCATTTTATTAGATGAACTAAACACGCATGTCAAGCTTATGTAGTACTTAACGGAAAATATAGATAGAAGACCTGCTAATTCAAACGAAAAAAAAAAACTTCAAGAAATAAAATCTAAATTCTAAAATTTCAAAATATAAAATTTAAATGCCCCAAACTTTAGGATGTAACTTGCAATTTAGCTTCTCTATTAATATGTTACAAATACTCCACAACACGGGTGGTTTAGGAGGTCCCAAAACCGGAAATAAACAATTAATTAATTAAAACTAACTACATGGACTGTCTGTATTATTATTATTATTATTTTATCAGATTGATTTATTTATTGTTGCCATCTTGTTGTTTTGTCAAGCAACCAAATATGCAGCACATACTGTTAAATAAATATATAGCCTGGGATCTCAAAAAAAAAAAAAAAAAAATATATATATATATATATATATATATATATATAGCCTATTGACAGTAAGTCCAACAAAATCTTCAGGAAAATGAGCACAACGCTTGTATTGCTCTCCAATAACTCCGTTTTCACAGTTTAAAACATGAATGGTGATTAGATAGATGATCAAATAGAATCCTGGGTCTCGAACAATGATTCGATTATGTTAATATAATTTTGTAGACTGAGGAATACTCATCATTTCACACATAAAACGCAGTATATGTGTTCTCCAAGCTATCTACTTGGACAAAATTGGCCTTTGCCCCTTTCTATCAAACAATCCTGCATTTTGCCCCCTTTCCCAAACTAATTAGGAAAATGCCTCTCTATTAAAACTCGATTTTCTCAAAATCGAGTTAAGCCCTATAGTAGCGTTTTAAGAAGCCTATAGTGACGTTTTAATGAGTTTATAGTGGTGTTTGGGAACTCGAGCTCCAAGAACTCAAGTTATAGGTAAAAAAAAAAAAAAAAAAAAAAAAAAAAACTTGCATGGAACTCGAGTTCATGGAGATCGAGTTCCAAAACACCACTATAAGTCCTTAAAACGTCACTATAGACTCCTTAAAACGCCACTATAAGGCTCTAGAATTTTTTTTTTTTTTTAAATTCAATTTTGAGAAAATCGAATTTCAAAAGAGAGACATTTCCCATATTAGTTAGAAAAATGAGGTAAAATGCTGGATTGTTTTTTTTTAAAAAAAGGCAAGGCCAATTTTGTCCCTATTTACTTATATATATATAGCCTACTGATAGTAAGTCCAACAGAATATTCAGGAAAACGACGTTAATATAATTTTGTAGACTGAGGTATACTCAGCATCTCGCACATAAAACACAGTATATATGTTCTCCAGGGAATCTACTTAACCATCAAGTAATAATATAATTAATTGTGTCAGTGATGTCTAGTTATATATCACTAACACAATTAATAATATAATTAATTATGTCAGTGATATCTAGCTATACATATAAGTAGATTCCCTGGAGAACATATACACTGCGTTTTATATATGTGCGAGATGATGAGTATTTCTCAGTCTACAAAATTATATTAACGTCGTTTTCCTGAAGACTCTGTTGGACTTACCATCAATAAGGCTATATATATAAGTAGATTCCCTAGAGAACATATATACTGCATTTTATGTGCGTGGCCTACAAAATTATATTAACGTCGTTTTCCTGAAGATTCTGTTGGATTATATATATGTCAGTGATATAATTAATGCACTCATCATCACGTAAGGTGTTTTTTTTTCCCTCTTCATTTTTTTTTTTTTTTTTCTTTTTGCTGTATTAAGGTTCAAATTGAAAATATTTACTAGTATTCTGCTTATTTATTTATAGACCATTTAATTTCTTGGATCATCTATAAACTGTGATTAAATTACAATATATCACTTTTTTTTTTTTTTTTGAATACTCAGTGGATTGACCATCGCACTAAAAGTGTGCAATTTAGCCTCTATATTTAGAGCACTAGTATTCGGGGATGCAAAAAAAAAAAAAAAAAAAAAACGATTTTGCATCCTCAAACACTACTTTATCAACTTATTTTACAACTTACCCGACATCCTAGTTTTTATTTTTACATATAACCCAATAAAATAATATAAACTACTTAATAAAATAATAAAAAGTATTCTTCTCTTTTTCTTTCCTCCCACTATCTTTATTTTTCTTCATACACAACCACTAGATTATTATTTTTTTTTTACAACCTATGAATAGTAAGTTTGTATATATGCAACCTTAATATTCATATGTAATATGTTGCAAATTTTTATAAGTATACAAACTTGGATGAAGTGGATTTTTGCTGTTGTAAGTTGCAAAATAACAGCTGAAAGGTGTTTACACCCCATTGTTAGTACTCTAATACGTTACAAATACTCCACAACAACACCGGTGGTTTAGGAGGCCCCAAAACCGAAAATAAACAATTAATTAATTAAAACTAACTGCATGGACTGGCTGTATTTGCTTTATTATTATTATTATTATTATTATTATTATCAACCATCTAGGGAATCTACTTATAAAAAGCAAAACCACATATCCCCATACGAGAGAGCAAGAAGTTAAAATATTTTCTTAAAATTATAAAAAATAAATAATGGTCAAATATAATTTTCCTAACTTTATGCCAAATAAGCTTGAAAAAAGAAGGTGCATATATGGCTAAGATACGCACTCTCATGGTATCGTTGTGCAAGAGGGCAGGACCTTTGTAGAGCCCGCCTACACGTGGGTTCTTGTCCCAATATGAGCCTCAGTTCCTCATATCCCCGAACCATTCCAAAGAGCATCAGAATCTGGGGCAGGCATTTTGGGAGGGACATCTCGTCAGACTAATTTTCACTTTCTCACTCTAAAAAGCAAACCTTAATTTCTATCTCTGAACAAAGCTTTGTCTTTCTACATTCTTGTTTCATCATTGCCAAATTAATATATGAATAATGAAAGAGATGGGCGAAAACTACAAATTGAAATAGTCTTATATGTCAAATTTCCCACTTGGGACTCTGATGCACACGACCTGACCAAAAAAAAATCCAAACCTTTGGAATTTCTATCTGAATTGCAGTGGTGGAGCCAAGGATATATCTTTGGAGGCTATATAATTTTATTTTATTTTTCGTATGTATATGAAAGATAAAATAGTAATGTACAATATTACATATTCAATATGTGCTATAAAAAAATGTGTTTAATTAAAATTAAAAGGAAAACGTGTTATAAACAAGTGTATTTAATTAAAATTAAAATTAAAATGAATATAAAAAATAAAGCAATGAAAAGTAAAGTAAAAAAATTAAAACAAAGCAAATGCAAAGTACTTGGAAAAGAGTTAAAAACAACGAGTCAGTCGATCAGCTAAGGGCATAGAGCACGACACAGTCAGGGGATGAGGGGCCCACGGTACAAAAGATTCAATCTTTCACTCTTTTTTGTCTAGTTTAGTCACATAGTACAAAACTTTTACTATTAAACAAACTACAACAGCAATGGGAGGGAGGAAAAGGAAAGAAAAAAGAAAAAAAAAAAAAAAAGGCAAATGCCAAGTCACCAACGGAGAGAGAGAGAGAGAGAGAGAGAGAGAGTCATTTGTGTGAGGCAAAATGTTTTTGCAACTGTGTGGGGGACTGGTGGTGCGGCAAATCAACAAATTTTTTGACATTTTCAGTTTTTCTATTGTTGTGTACAAGTAAACCCTAAATGTGTTGAGATGAAAATTAAAATTTTTTTCTCTTTTGTTGAGGTAATTGTTAAAATACTTATGTGTTCATTTTAAGGATACTAAATGTTTAATTATTATAAGTTGTTGACATATGTATTTTATTTAAATAAAAATTATTTTTACTTTTAGTCTTTCTTAAATATATATGTATATTATCAGGTATGGGGGGCCAAAATGATAAGCTTATTTAAAAATTTTCAAATTATTTAGAATATTTCCAAAAGAAAATTTTAATCCCCCCTTGGTCATCAAGTGGCTTCGCCACTGCCGAATTGGTGGAGATCATGCACATCTCTGACCAGATCTAGTGGAGATCTCTTAATTTTTTACGAGATCTATGAAAACGCGTATCATTGTTGTTTCTATTCAGTATTGAACATTGACCGCCACCATGATTGCCGACTCGGATCGAACCATTGCTTCTCTTTGGTTGATGATAGGTCTCTTTTTTGCCACTAGACGTGATCAAGTTGAGTTTAGATTGAGTTCAAAATTGACTCAAATTGTTACCCTAAACACCCCTAATCTATGATTGTGGTTAAAAACTAACTTGTTTTTTGTTTTAATTAATGATATTTGATATTTATTTATGCTCTTTAACTACAAAGAGTGTAAGTAGTCCAAAATAAACCATATTAATTGTAGGGACACGATTACTAAACGGCCCAAGAAAGACGTTGGGCTCATAAGTAAAGGGCCCTAACAATATGATTTGTAGATAGTGGGTTTGAAAGGCAGGACCTTGGTCACAGGCGAGTGGTTTGGTCATGGTTTTTGTGGAGGTTTTTACATGGGTGGACTTGGTTTGACTGGTTAAGCATTCCGTTGGCATGGGTTGTAGGATTTAGGTCCTCGGATTACGTCCGAGGAGCATAGTATCCTTCCCCTTTTCCCTTTCCTAGGATTTTTCTCCACCTTTCGGCCCCCTTTCTTTTGCTCCTTCTCCCCCTTTTATACTATTGTTCACTTCCCTTTTAGTGTCCACGTGTAAGTTTTACTTTCTGGGGTGCATACCTGTCTTATCAATCCATACCTAGAGTGGTTGGGGGGTGGTTGGAAAAGTTAAATAGCATGGTCTGGAGCATGGGTCTGTCAAACGCAGGATTCTGTACTACGATGTTGGCAGCTTTATCCCTTACCCTGCGCCTGTACTGAGTTTGTCCTTTTCTTCAGGCGTTTTGTGAGGTGCTGAGCATAAGATCGTCCTCGGCCATATCCTTGGGCCTTTTTTGGGCTTTCATTATGCGTCCTCGGCAATAGCTCTCCTCGGCTTAAGCCTTGGGCTCTAATGTAGGGTGATCCTGGGCCACGAATTCTCTGGCCCCACATTAATAAATTGTTATAATTTTATTGAAAGGGGTTAAAGTTCTTATACTTCAAAAAAGTAAAGAAAAATAAAAATATAAAAAATTGTACCAAAAAAAAAAAAAAGAAGATAAAAGCTAAAGGAAAAAAAGGAGCAAATTACATCTTACATACATGTGGTTTAGTTGAAATTTAAGTTACTTACCTGTGATTTAAAATTTTACCCACCTAAGGTTTGACCGAAATTTAAATTATCTACATGTGGTTTGAAATACCATGATGCAAGTGTTTCGTTGGATTCTTTTTTATCTTATTTTATCTTGTATTTTTATGTTTTTTGTATTTTTGGAGGAGAGAAATATAAAAGTGAAGCAAAACCACATATTTAGTCATGTTTTTAATAGAGATAAGTTAGGGAAATCTAACTGAACTAACTTCAAGTAGGTAAAATGTCAAATTTCCAACCACAGGTAAACAACTTAAATTTTAGCTAAATCACAGGTGAGTAAATTGTAATTTGCCAAAAAAAAAATCCTATAACAAAATAAACAAGATATGGAAGTTGCTTATATTTTAATACTAAACTATAGTCTCTAGGGAGGAAATTGTAATTTACAGCTTTGTATGGTAAGTAGTGCAAATAAATAATTGAAAGACAAGATGGTTACGGAATTAAGTATAGGAATATTAAAATCAATAAAAGAAAGAAAAAACGAATATGAATATTCAACAAGATTCCACAGTTTTGCTGCCCAATAATTGTATGAGGAGTGGCTAGATCAGTTGAATATTCCACATGGCCCATCTACTACTTGCATGGCCGCTTTCAAGTTTGAACCCCACCGCAACCCCAAATTCGTGCCTACACCTATTTTTTAAAACCTAGGAACCACCCATCCCATCCTATGATCATTAACTTTGCCGAGCAGCCTCCACCACTAAATGTCACTACCACCAAAAAATATTGCAGCACGTCAGTGGGACACTGGAAGTTTCATGTTATCGTATCCAAATCAAATTCAAATTAGCTTTTAATTGTAGTTTGATAGTCTATTTTAATTTTGTCTTAATTTTGGTATTGATTAATTCATTCATGAATCAAAATCGAGTTCAAATGAGCTTCTAATCGTAGTTTGATAGTCTATTTCAATTTTGTCTTAATTTTTCTTCTAAAAAAAATTGTCTTAATCTTGGTATTACTCAATATGAAAACTTAGATAATCATCTCACACATCTGAGTAAGAGTAAGCAACCATCTCACAATCACTATTATTGAATGTTTAAGCACATGTTACAAACTAATTTTAATTATATAAATGATTTTTTTAGTTAAAATTATATACTTGATTAAATTATCAAAATCAATCACATTTATCCTATAATTAAAAGTATATGTGAATATTTATGATCATTTTAATGATTACATGAAGCTTTGGTTAAATTATTAACTTGATAATAAAATTCAATGTAATCCATCAACTATTAATTTTATCAATTTAATTCCTTAGTAAAAATTTTCCATCTTATCTTCAACCTTCAAAATCAAGTCATCTTAATTTATTAGTTATTAATTTTGCCTAGTTAGCCAAAGAACTAGATGGTGTAACTCATAACATAACTTGCTCTCTTCATTAGGAGAATCAGAGTTCAAATCCTCACTATCTCATTCTTGTAACTATCAAATTATCTCCCACCATAACAAAATATGTTTGGATGGGCAATATGCCCCTTGTGATAAAAACATATCTTTGTATTTTGATTTAACAAATTAATATACAAAATTAAAATTACTATCTTCCTTTCTTTTTATTTTTATCTTAAAAATAAAATTCAATTTCATGCTTAGATTTCATGTCAATTAGATTTTAACAAAATTAATTAATATGTCAAATGAAACATGTAAGGACACAATTTGTAACGACCCAAAATGGTATTGGGTTCGCACGTGAAAAGGTCCAAACAATATCATTTGTAGAGCATGGGTTTGAAAGGTTAGGCCTTGGTCACAAGACAGTGGTTTTTCGTGTGTCTATACATAATTAAATCATATTCGCTCTAGGAGTCTTTCTCCTGGAGGCGGGCTGGGAGGCTCTGGTTTTTGGCCATTTTTCCCTAGCCCCCTTTTTTTGGCGCATTAACCTTTACATTATATAGCCCTTCTTGGTTGATCGTAACTCTCCACTTGTTGATCAGGCAGGTGCCTACTTCTGTACCCGTCCCATCAGTTGTCACTCCTTACTTTCTGTTAGTTGCGATGATCGAAGTCACCCTGTCCAGGCGTCTTTTCTCATTAACATGGTCAGGACGCTGGTGGGTGCATTTAATGCGGAGGGGACGTATTTACCCTGAACCAGCTTCGCACCGTACTCCCACGTGAGTCCCATTCTACTCGCATCTCCTTCAGGGGGCTTTTTGGGGGCAGCCATCATCGAGACGTTGCTCTTCCCCTTGAAGTCCTGGAGTGTCGAGGACAAGGTCATCCTCGGCTGTTCCACTCGACACTTCGGCCTTTCCCCATTCGTCCTCGGCAAATACCCTCCTCGGCACGGGCCCCGGGCCCTAATAGAGCGTGGACCGGATCATAAACTCCCCAGCCCCACAAAACATAATTTCATGTGCTAGAAGAAATCTAGAGACCTTCATTAGCAGTAGTATCAGCAACAACAACAACAATACAAATTTACATTTGAAATTTTTACACTTTATGTTTTAATTAAATTTTAACCAAGCAAAGACTAAAAATTGATTGACTAAATTTACCCAATAATCAAAATTTGATTTTTTTTTTTTTTTTTTTTTGAAACAATCAAAACTCAAAATTAAAGAAAACCACCTATTATGGAAAGGAAAAAAAAAAAAAAAAAATTCACTTAATAATCCAACTACTACACCAAGTTATATGTCTGATTTTTTTTTTTTTTTTTTTTTTTTTTTTTTTTTTCCTATTTTAAACTCAGTTACTTTATAAGGAAAAACAGATGGGTAATATGTTGTCATCGATGGAATATAAAGGGAAACACTTAGAATGATATATGATTTTATCGACTCTATGCAATCACTTTCTCACAACGTATGTGATATATGTCATTGTTTTTTTTTTTTTTTTTGTTCTTTTTCTTTTTTGAGAATGAAGTGAGACTCTCATAATAAGATACACACACGCAAACACATACAAATATATAGAGCTGGATTCAAGTTACACTTAGTGTAACTTTAAGTAATATTACACCATCCAATAACTTTTTATAGAATTTATATTTTGAAAATCCTACCGTTGAATTACATGTTTTATATGTTCTTAACATTCATACCAATTTTCATGTCAATTAGTTGTTATTTACCATTCGATCCATAAACTCATTTTTTATGCATTATTTTAAACTATAAAAATTTGAATTTAAATAATTGATTGATGTCATGATTATTAATCTTTGATCACCTTGAAAATTTAAAAGCAGGAAGAATATATGAATATAATATAATCTAACGGTAGATTTTTAAAAATTCACATCCAATTAAAAAATATTGAGTGGTGTAACATTACTTAAAGTTTCACCAAGTGTAATTTGAACCCAACTCATATATATAATTTATATATATAAATATATATATATATATATATATATATATATATAATTTTATTCTTATTCATATGGAGGTAGTGTTTTGAACTTTAGCCACCTGCAGTCAATGTTACAAAGCACGTGCACAAAGCATATAGGATCCACGGATGTAAATGCCTGGTTTATTTTTCCCTATTTTTCCTATTTTAAATTTTAGGTTACCCTATAACGAAAAATAATACTATATGTCTGATTTAATTTTTCCCTATTTTCCCTAATTGTATGCAACTAATATCTCACAACATATCCTATCAAAAAAAAATATATATATATATATATATATATCTCACAACATAGTTTCTCAAATATATATTTATACTATCTATAAAAGGATTCTCCTCTTTATACTGGACTTTTATGTGGTTCAGAAATATCCTTAAAACCTACATTTAATAGGAACAAAACTTGAAGACAACCTGATAAAGATATATCTCCAATTTCATGTAAAATGCCTACAAAATAGGATACTCTCCTACTAATTCATGCCTTCAAAACAAACTTATCCAAAAATTAAAATTAAAAAAAAAAAAAAAAACTTCTTAATTCACTTTGATATTTCCCTCAAAACCACGTTCAAATTATTTATTTATTTATTTTACTTTATCAAGACTCGCCAGTTTCTTTTATTTAATTTTTTTTTTGAATTTTCATTTTCCTTAATTCCTAATCCCACGTACACTAGATAAAAAATAAATAAATAAATAAAGTTTCCTCTTTGGACTGGACTTTATGTGGTTCATAAATACCCTTAAACCCTACTTTAAGAGAAACAAAACTTGAGGACAACCTGGTAAAAATATATCTCCAACTCCACGTAAAATGCCTACAAAATAGGACACTCTCCTACTAATCTATGTCTTCAAAATAAACTTATCCAAATATTAAAATTAAAAAAAAAAAAAAAACCTTCTTAGTTCACTTTGATATTTCCCTCAAAACTACGTTCAAACTTTTTATTTATTTATTTTATTTTATCAAGACTCATCGGTTTCTTTTATTTATTTATTTTTTTGAATTTTCGTTTTCCTTCATTCCTAATCCCACGCGATATTGTATGTTTGTGTGTGTATATATATATATATATATATATATATATATATATATATATATCTCACAATATATAGGTTCCAAGAATGTATAATCTATACTACTATTTAAGGGGCTTCTCCTGTTTGGATTTCTCAATTTTGATGCCCAAAATACCCTCAAATTTATCAGTTTATAAAACTTAAATGATAGGGTTATAAATGTAAAAATAAAAAATAAAAAAAACCCACATTCAAACCCACGTTCAAATGTTTCTCAAAAAAAAAAAAATCACTTTCAATTTTTTTTTTAAACCACTTTCAATTCTATAACAAAAGTTTCGGATAACTCCCATAAAAATAAAAAGTTTCAGATAAAAAATAAAAACCACGTTCAAATTTTCCCTAACAAAACCCCACGTTCAATTAAAAAAAAAAAAAAAAACCCACTTTTATTCTATAACAAAAGTTTCGGATAACTCCCCCCCAAAAAAAAAGAAGTTTCGGATAAAAAATAAAAACCACAGTCAAATTTTCCCTAAAAAAACCCCACGTCCAAATATATTTTTGTCAAAAATACCCTTGCAAAACAAAAACTACCTTTGAATAACCTCCTTCATGCTTTCAACTTCCCACTATAAAACAAAAACTCTTCCCACTAATTACATACAATCCCACTACATTACAGAATACAAACTTCCCACTAAACTACTATGAAAATTCAATCTTCTACAATCATGATAAGGTCTCCCTTATTCTTGGGCTAGATTTCTTTTCCTTTTTAATCATATTCAGCTTTTTTTTTTCTTAAGGCTTTTTTATGGTCATCAGCAGGTTTTTTCGTACCATAGCTTTTCTTTTCTGCAGGCAGAGAGGTGCATAATATGCAAAGCGGTGCCGGTGAAAAACTGAAATAATTCTGGAAGTGATTTAATTTCTCCAGTATGGTCATTTCAGAATTCTGATGCGTGTACTAGAGGGCTCTTTAAAAATTAGAAACTATATTATTTATGATTGGGTAAGGATTAAATTAGAGCATTTATTATAATTTGGAATTATTATATTTTTCAATTACAAAAAAAAAAACCTAGAGGTGTGATGAGTGTCATGTGTGGAAAAATAATTTTCCAATCACACCCTTAGATTTTTTTGTGATGAAAAATTATTGTGATTGGAAAATGATTTTTCCACACATCACACTCATCACACTCCTAGGTTTTTTTTTTTTGTGATTGAAAAATATAATAATTCCAAATTATAATAAATGCTCTAATTTAATCCTTACCCAAAAAATAGAAGAGCCTCTGAGCACGCGCTCACGCGCGTGCTCAGAGGCTAGTAACTATAATGTGTCTGATTAACAAGTGTCAAAGTATATTGATTAAGATTGAATTTTGAGCGCGTGCTCAGAGGCTAGTAACTATAATGTGTCTGATTAACAAGTGTCAAAGTATATTGATTAAGATTGAATTTTTATTACTACAATCAATCAGTTTAGAATTCATTTATTAACTTCTGCTATGTTTATTTATTTATTTATTTTTTACAATGAGACTTGCTCAATTACTGTGCCAACATCTGCTCAAAATAAATAAATAAATAAATAAAATAGTGTGCCGACACCAATAACAAAAACTAAACTATAATCTAATGTGAAACAAATTTCTTTGTTAATATGGGAATCACAAAAAATGAAAAAAAAAAAAAAAATATATATATATATATATATATATATATATGGGACTCACAAAAGATAGGCCCTACTGCCCCCACCCTTATTAGTCTTAGAGCAGAATATGAAATCACGTCACGACTCACGACTCACGACTCACGAGGGAGCAAGCCTCCACCACTATATGATCTCTCACGCATTGCTTGGCTGGCGTTCAAATGGAGGATGCGTCAATACTCAGAACTCACGACAAAAAAAAACACACTCACATTCCATTTATTGGCCGCCTCTCTGTCTCTGTCTCTATCTCTAACTCCTTCTCCTTCTCTGCCTTATTAAGACCCTTCTACGCTTCTAGCTTTTCCCATTTCAATTTCATCTTCATCACTATCATGAACACCCTCTATTCCTTCATTCAATTCAAATATCTGCTACTCTCTCTCTTACTGTTACCGTTATCTACTTCTTCTTCTGCTTCAGCTTATATATTTTCTGGTATTTCCATTCTCTTCTTCTTTTTCTTCCTCAATATCACTCCAAATGTACATATAAAATAAGAAAAGAAAAACAGCAGACAATTTTTTTTTAATGTATATTGGCAAAATATGAATATTCACATCAAATTCAAAGATGGGTTCTTTTGGTTTAGTCCTATGGTTTACTTATTGTTTGTTTCTTAGATTAATAGTTTTGCCTTGGACAAAAGACAATATTGGCAAAAAATGAATATTTGCATCAAGTTCAAAGATGGATTCTTTGAGTTTAGTCTTATGGTTTGCTTATTGTTTTTTTCTTGATTAATAATTTTGCTTGGACAATAGACATATATTTTTTTTAATGTATATTGGCCAAAAGTGAATATTCACATCAAATTCATAAATGGGTTCTTTTAATTTAGTCATATAATTTGCTCAAATTTTTTTCTTGATTAATAATTTTTCTTGGATAATACACATTTTTTTAATGTATGTTGGCAAAGAGTAAATATTCACATCAAGTTCAAAGATTTGCTTATTTGATTAATAATTTTGCTTGGTTATTGATACTGACCTTTTCCTCTGCATTTGAATTGAGTCCATGAAAGTGACGTTTTTTATTGTTGGGGTTTGAATAATTTTCTTGTTTAATAATGGTTATTAGCTTAGCCTATGTTATGATGATGATGATGATGGAAATGGTTTGTTTATTGAAGATGGTGAAATAAGCAGTAGGAATGATTTGTTTCGTGAAATCTTAAGGGATGAGGCAGTGGCAAGGCTTAATGAGCTTGGAAAGGTATAAAATTCTAGACCCAAATTAAATTTCTGACATATTTCTAATAAGTTTTATTAGGTAGTACTGCTAATGTTAATTTAATTACTACTGAATTAAAAATATTTGTGGGTTTTGCTGCAATAGCATTGTGGAGAATAGTTTGCTAATTATATATATATATATATATATATATATTTTTTTTTTTTTTTTTTTTAAATTAGTGTTTATGGCCTCAACTTTGGGTGTCATTTGGAGTACTAATTTAGCTGTCATCTATAGGTTTTTCTGTCAGTAAAAGCATGATTTGAAAAAAAAAAAAAAAAGATTTTGACCACCTTGTCAATGTTCCATTAAATAAGATGTATGTTATTATTATTATTTATTGATGATGTACTTCTTCAATGATATACGAGTTGAATTTCTGTTAGATGCTGAAAGGAATACAGGAATCCAATTTTTGCAACAACATTCAAGGTTTTCAATGCCTTTTTTCTCAGCCAATTGGGCAATGTTGAATATTGATTTTTTTATTTTTTTATAAATCCTCTTAAAATTTTGCTGCCTTACCCTCAAACAGCTATGATTTTGCATAAATCAGAACAAATATGTTATATGTCTGCAATCAAACATAGTCTGTATCACACTGTCGCATATATCTCCTGCCCCTAAGATTAAAATGCTCAACTTTCAATGTTTCTATAATCACCATTCAAATGGTAATCACCCCTTGAGTCTGGCCACTGCAATAAGTTAAAGAAAAAAGCTGCATTGAATTTTCCTCGGCTTTACTTTACACAATATGTAAATTGTGCTGTGTGGTTATTTGTGAATGTTAATGTTGTTGCCTGCATAAGCAGGTAAGTGATGCAGATGGCTATCTTGAGAGAACATTCATGAGTCCAGCTTCTTTGAGGGCTGGTAACCTTATTCGTGGATGGATGGAGGATGCTGGTTTGAGAACGTTAGCTCTCTACCTTTTTATGTTGTAAACAGTGTTGGAAGTTCGACTGATGTTTATGTTGATTTCCAGTTGGGTAGACCAGTTGGGCAATTTACACGGTCGAGTTGAGGGAATGAATGCAAGTGCTGAGGCTCTGTTGATTGGTTCTCATCTGGTGATGCTCTCTTTTTTTCCCTATTTTTTAATTTAATATTTAGTTTGCATACAAATACATAAATACACGCCCACACACAGAACATGCCACGAAGACATATTTCATCAATATTGATATGGGATATCCCTTCTTTATGATAGGATACTGTTGTTGATGCTGGTATATTTGATGGTTCGCTAGGCATAATCTCTGCATTATCTGCTCTGAAGGTTTTGAATGTCAATGGGACAATGGGAAAATTAAGGCGGCCGATTGAGGTCAGTAAGATAACAACTTCGGAACATTATATTTACTTTGTTGGTCTTGATTGATATTTAGTGGAAGAAGATTAATCTTTGTCTCTTCAGTAACATCTGGGAAAACCTTTTTATATCTGCCTTTTAACTTGTAGGGAAAATATTTAGGATATGCTTTCCATCTTTTGGGTTCCATTGACTTAAATTATGGTATAGTCTCGTTTATGTGCAAGAAAAGCATGTTACACTGTGGGAAGAGATTTAAAATCCTGCTATTGGCGAAACAAATAGATTACATGGATGAAATACAAAGGAAATATATTTTGAGACTCTGAAACATATATGTGAAACCTGATCTCTTGAATACATCAGTTCTTATTTTTTACTCTATTCTCCATCTAGAGCTTTAATTGACGCAGACTTAATCTTGTCCTGAATTGTTTTTACAGCACTGCAATCTGATTCAGCTGTAAATTTAGATTTGTAATATGTTGGAGGTGGTGGCTATGCAGCAATTCTGATTATAGATGTCAATGAATTTCCTACTATTTCAGGTGATTGCATTTAGTGATGAGGAGGGAGTGAGGTTTCACTCTACTTTCTTGGGCAGTGCTGCTTTAGCTGGTGTTTTACCAGTTACAGCCTTGCAGATATCTGACAAGAGGTTTCCCTGAATAACTTTGAGCTTATATCTACTCATTATTCTGTTTATTATCAGTTTATTCATGCATAATCCTTTTTTAGTGGTGTGACAGTGCAAGATGCTCTGAAGGAAAACTCCCTAGAAATTACAGAGGAAAACTTGTTACAGCTCAAGTATGACCCAGGGTCTGTCTGGGGTTACGTTGAGGTATAACAGTCTACACCAATTATCTTGTGAACAAGGATGTACTGAATATCCTTTTTGTATTCAGCAATAAATTAAGTTATTTTAGCTTCTAGTATTCTGGGTGTGCATATTCAGTTCTTGTATTGGCTTGATGCTGCAGGTTCACATTGAACAGGGTCCTGTACTAGAATGGCTTGGTTTTCCTCTTGGTGTGGTTAAAGGCATAGCTGGCCAGACAAGACTAAAGGTATATAAAATTCTTCCAGTGTTTATTTTTTATTTTTTATTTTTTACAGTAAAAGAGGTTTACTTGTATTTTGCATGATATTGCCATCTAAAATGTTTGCAATTCTCCTATCTGGTTTTTTTGCCTGTGTTCTCCTTTGAATTACATTATTTTATAAGTTCCTTAGCTTTGTTATGCTTATTTTCTTTTCAGTGTTTGTAAAGTTTTAAATCTTGCTGAAAGATTGTCATATATACTACCATCGTCCCATTTTATTGGTTTCAAGTCCATTTTGGGATATCTTAGAATATTGTCTGCATTGATATGTCAATAGACACAACTTGCCCTTGCATTTATTCAAAAGTCGATACCCTTTTTTCCATTAGCTTTATTTGAGTTTAAATTATGTAGCATAGTTTTGGAAATTTATACCTTTTTATTAGAAGACAATACATTAAATGATATTCCCATAAAAAAGTTGTATTTTCTAGATAAGATCAATAATATGGAACGGAGAAAATGTTGTATGATTGTACAAATTTAAGTGTGCATGTCGATGACTTGCATGTGAGTATGAGCTAAGAGAATTTTATTCTATAATCATTCTAGCTCCCATATCAGTCCTATTCCATGCCAAAACAAAACCTTTTTTTTGGGTTAATATATAAACTTGTAGTGATCCTCTTTCTGCCCTATCACCTTCTTGTGATATTTGGTTCTGTTTCTCCATCCTTTTGGCAATATTTTGTGAATTTTCTTGAGTACAGCCCATATAACAATTGCGAAGGAGTATACCAATAGTTATTCATCACTTGTAGGCTCATTATAATCTTGTTATTCAGAACTTTCCTGCAATTGTATAGCACCATTGTTCCAATTCTTTACAACAGACAGACTTGATTTTGGTGAGACGTTTACTGTGCCTTAATTATTTTGAGTATGAGTTTCGCCAAGCTCATGTAAGAATTGGAGTGCCAGATGGAAACTTTCTTTACCAGCTCAGGATTTAATACCAGAACTTGGTCTTGTAAGGTCTATATCCAAAATACACAAAACTACAAACTGTAGTTTGTTATACAAATTGAGATATAATGAAATCAATGAAGAGGAAGCATAGTGTCTCGTTTTTGGAATTATGACAAAACACCTAGGATAGGCTAAAGTTAATTTTTGTATGGAATTTTCAACTCTACACATTTCTGCCTGGAGCATGTAAAGATAAGTGTAAATCAATGATAATATGCAGATGCTGATCTTATATCAAAATTGATATAATCCTTGGTTGTTGATGTTTTTGTTCCACATATATAATTGTAGGTTACAGTGAGAGGTTCACAGGGGCATGCCGGAACTGTTCCTATGTCTATGCGTCAGGATCCTATGGTTGCTGCTGCTGAATTAATAGTACTGTTGGAAAGTATCTGTAAAAACCCTAAAGATTTTCTATCTTATGATGGTCATTGCAATGATATATCACTTGAATCACTTTCCAGTTCTCTAGTCTGTACTGTTGGAGAGATATCAACATGGCCAAGTGCAAGTAATGTCATTCCAGGCCAGGTAAGAACTTTTATCTATGACTATGCTGATCTTGATAACAAAGCTCAAATTGGGATACCTTCTTGTTTATTGATAATGTCTGAATTCACAATGGACTTGTTGGAAAAAGGTGACATTCACTGTGGATTTACGAGCAATTGATGACATGGGACGTGAAGCTGTTATCTATGAATTATCTAATCAGATGTATAAAATATGTGAGAGGCGTTCTGTTTCATGTATCATCAATCGTAAGGTCTGGGACTTTATCTCATTATGCATTTCTTTTGTAACCCTCATAATCAATAACCTGGTTTGTTGTGGACATTTCAGCATGATGCGAATGCAGTGGTTTGTGATTCTGAATTGACTTCTCAGCTGAAGTCTGCTGCTTACTCTGCACTCAAAAAAATGGCCGGTGACATTCAAGACGAAGCACCTGCCTTAATGAGTGGTGCAGGACATGATGCAATGGCCATGTCTCATTTAACAAAGGTTTGTCCTGTTTTGCTTCATCGTCGACTTTTAGGAGGTGATATTTCATGTTATATGATAATAATCTGCAAAAACTTGAACAGGTTGGAATGCTGTTTGTCCGGTGTCGTGGAGGTGTAAGTCATTCCCCTGCAGAGCATGTATTGGACGAAGATGTTTGGGCTGCTGGTTTGGCAATCTTGGCGTTTCTGGAGACTCAATTGTAAAGTTAGAACATTTGTTGTCATTAATGTACAGTAGAGCAGTCATGATATCATCAACAACGATTCAATAACTAATCCATGATCTAGAAGATGAAGATCAGTGTTAAGTTCTTAGCAATTCAGAAATGGATGAAAAGAAGAATGAAAATGAGAAAGAAAATGAGAGTTACTTCAAGGGTAACCACCTACTGAGCAATAGGGAGAGCTTGTGAAGAATAGAAAGAACAAGCTTGGTTAATTTTCTGGATATCCTTCATTCTTAGTCCTCTTATATAAAATTCTCCCTCCACAACTCTTAACATTTCCTGCCTAAAGAGTACTTACTAACTAATTGAAACTTTGACATCAGCATAACTAACTGACATTAGCTTCAGCTTATCTAACTAATCCAGCACATCAGAAGTACTAACATATATTGCAATACATGTTAACCTTCAGTACGTCACATTTGGATTCCTAACAATCAGGATGAACCAGAATTAGAGAAAGATACTGATTTTATAACATAAGAATACAAAGATGGTATATAAAACATAAGCATAACAATCCAACAAACAAAATGGATTTTGAATGGTTTATAAGTATCAAAATATTATGCAACAATTCAAGGAAAAGTGTTAGTTATATTTGTGTCTAGGGCTGAGAACAGGTCGGTTTCAGGCTCGGCCTGCACTTCAACCCGATAAAACTCAAACCTGTACTTTTTAACTGGCCCAAAAGTTTGGTTTAATGAGCAGGTCAGTCGGGTCTCGGGTTAACTTGTCGGTCCCTTCCTATTTCTTTTTTTTTTGGTGTGTGTGTGTGTGTTTGTGTGGGAGGGGACTATTTTGGACTTTGTATTCTTTCTATTTAAAATTAGGGTATATTGCAAATTACACCTCTAAAGTTTAAGGTGTTTGCAAATTACACTCCTAAAATTTTAAATTACACCCCTAAAATTATTCAAGCCCAACAATTTGTTAACTAGTATTAAAAAAAGAAAAAAAAAAAAAACAAATTAAATCGGGTGTGTCGTGTTTAACACGATATTGACTTGAAACCTGAATGAGACCCACTTGTTTGAACCAAACCCAGCCCAAACATCCAACTAACCCTTTAGGTTAGGTGGGTCCTTGCTTACCTCCTATATGTGTTATACCTTAAAGGGACTAGTCAAATTGAGGATTTTTATAGTTGTTAATAAAGCTCAAATCTACCAAGTAAATGCCCAATATGGGACTCATCACACACCCACACAACACGCACTTAGACAATATCCAAAATAGATCTGGGGGGTCACATATTCAGACACACTTGTTACTGAAAGGGTACGGTTGTTCTATAAATACATACCTACGAGAAGGCCTTAAATAGTAATTTATTTTACTCAAAACTATTTTCAACTTGTACATGATTTTGACCCGATTGACACATTCACAAAGCCTCCATCATACAACAACAAGCCTTAATCCCAAATTAAAATTTGGGGTTAGCTATGGATCCTCAACATATAGTTAGGAACAAGGCCAGTCACATGTATTCTTTTCCTCCATTTTATTATATTTGAAAGCGTATTCTCAATTACTTTCTTAATTGATAAATTTGTTAACCAAACACAGAAACATCATCATATTGAGATAATCATTGTTAGGAGTAGTGCCTTAACACTCAATTGAATGGCATTATTTTTTTTAATAATAAAAGTTGTTTTATTTTTTAGATTGTTTTTTGCATGAATATTTGAATGTTATATATTCTAATCTATGAGAGGCATTGTATTTAATATAGGTATGAGAATGAAATCCGCATACAGAAGATCTAAATCATAAGTTCCTCATAAACTTATTAATCTAGTTCGAAATTGGTGATGAAATTAGGCATTTCATCTACAAAGACTACAACATATAAATGATGAGAACTTATCTTAATCATGGAAGTGGAGAATTCTGATTAACAAATATGTTGGTGTATTTAAATTATGTGGGATACATTAAACTAGATCATTGTGAGATTTATTATTCTACTAATATAGTCACGTGAACTTATATATATATATATATATATATATAAATCATGACTACTATTTTCATGGACTCTCAATTTTGAGTAGATGATGAATTCAAACATGAATTTTGCTTGCTTTGATGTATATCAGAGTGAGGTCTTGCATGGTCAAAACATGAGAATGTTAGGCAATTACACATAGTGTTCTTGGAACACATACTCTCAAGACAGAATCCATAATTTGTTTTTAGAGACACAAAACATTCCAATGAGATAGATTTAATGAGAATTGGTTATTTAGTGTGTTGGGTCCAACCACTTTAATTAAGAGTTTCTAAATTTAAATTTCATAAATATATGAATAATCAAAAGATTAAACTGTAGACTTTTTTTGTTCCACTATAAATGATTTTATGGAGGGGCCAAATGCTAATATAATAGAGTCTTGGGATAAATCTTTGATTTAATAACAACCTAGATTGCAACCATAATTTTTTAGTAAAATAAATTATGATTAATGGTAACTTTGTGCTAGTCATTAGTTACAAGGAGATTCAAGGCCCATTTGAGATAGTGTTTTTATTTTTTCTTTGGTCCCACCTCAAATCACATTCTAAAAGCCCAGGTAAGATGGCCCACTAGCTAATCCAAGTATAAAAGTTATTAGTTTAGTTGAGAAAACCCTAGTCTATACTCTATAGAACGTTTAAAGAAAAAGAAAGACCACCGCGCATTTTTGATGCGATGATCATTCCACAAATTTAAGTGATTGTGAGGTGTGGGGAGCAAGTGTTGGGGCTCAAGTCTCAAAGAAGGAGCTTCACATACATATAAACTTAGACTAAGATAGAGTACAATTTTCTATCTTGTATTAAAAAAAAAATAATAATAATAATAAAGTTCTCTCACACTCCCTAACAAACAAGGCTAGTGGATTTGATTATTAAGGAAGAGAGCCCACACTCTTAGGATTCTATTGGTCATTTAGGTGACGATCAAGGTGTTATCAAGATCAACAAAGCTGCAACATTAATTTGTTTTGAAATCTACTACCTCAACGTTAATTGTATAAAAGCCCTCTACTATCGTACAGAATTCATTAAGTCAATAATAATAGCAATAGTTCATCCGAGTCTTCTCTATCTGTTTTCTTCAACCTCAATCTAGACCTTTCTATAATATTTCAAAAAATTTTTTTCTAGTCTTTGTTTGCAAAGCCATACATAGTATCAGAGCCAATGGCTACCAATACAACACAACCAACTGTTGGTGTAACAAAACAACCTTTAGTCTAAAACATGTCGAATATGATAATGGAGAGTCAAGTTAAATGCGTAAACCTCAAATTGTCCTTAGTTTAGCTTAATAGCCCTAAGGATTTTTAGATATGCGTGACTAATCACTCCTTAAAAAACCAATGATACATGAAGACTTCCTAAAACCGATAAAATGATAAAAGATGCACTCACATACACAATTCACAAAATCTCAAGCATTTCAAAAGCATCACACACTAGGCATCGAAATCTGGTTTCCGAAATTTTGCATTAATTCCATTACATCACATAAGCCAAACGTATATTTGAGTTCAAGTTCTATGGTTGGGCTTTAGTTTCCCCCAAGACCTTTGTCACCTCCACCCTTGCCACTGCTCCCTCCTCCTTAATGGCCTCCTCCATGTCCAACATCCTTTGTGTCATCTACCTGGTTTGATCCTTCTGTGTGAAGCATTCATTTGCACAAGTAAAATGAGCTCATTATAAATTTTCTATTTATAAATGTTAAAAATTTACAAAAGCCTTTCACAACAGCATAATTCTTAATGTAAAAATAGAATATATACATTGGAAAATGTGTTATAAGTATTTTTAAAATAAAAAATAACTAGGTAAAGTATGTGATACAAAATCTGGCATAGATATATGTGAGCATGAACTACAAATGTTTTCTTTTCTGTATCCAAAATCAATCGTACGTACATGTGAGTATTATGAATAGTTTCAATATTCAATCACTTTTTCACTTTAAAAAGTGGGAAATGGAATTAGAATCCATGTTCTCTATAAAAAATGAATCCAACCATATCACTAAAATACAAAACTATTAAGGCTCTATTTGATTGAAAAGATGGAAAAGTGGAAGAATAGAAAATACTTTAGTTTATCATCTTGTGTGTTTGGTTAGATGATGGAAAATTAAAATGATGAAAAATAAATATAAAAATTTCCTCCTTTTTGTTAAAAAGTAAAACTAGAGGAAGAAAAATGTAATTTGCATGAATTTTTTGAAAAGACAAACAAAAATGATAGTTGGTGGCTACTTGTAGGGGGAGTGGGGGGAAAGAGAGGTAATAGAAGAGAAAAAAAAAAAAAAAAAAAAAAAAAAAAAAAAAAAAAAAAAAGAAGAAGATAATAAAAGAGAAAAAAAAAGTCTTGGTGTGTAAGGACAAATAAGTCATTTTGACTTAACTATACATTTTCACCTTAGTTTTCTTCCAACTTTGGGAAGAAAATGATTTGGTGAGCTAGGTCCGAAAGTATCTGGCCCCACCTTTTTGCTCCATGTTTTACATTGTTAACCAAACAAGACAAAAATTGATGTTTTTTACCTATAATTCTGTCAAAGGTTCTCCATCCTTCTATTTTCACCCCAACCAAAATAAGAGCCTCTACAAATGTTCATCTCAAACATATTAAAAGTATTTGGCTTTACAAATGCATTGAAATTTTTTGGTCTCACTGACATAGCATTAACATTTGAGATAGTGCTCGACTGGACCCATCATAACCCAAAAATACAGAGGATGGTGTCAAAATTTGTGAACCTCTACTTTTCCTTAGCTTTATGTCCCAGTATATAATCCTTATTTTCCTTCGGTGGATCAAAGATAGTGACTTTCCCCTCAATTATTGAGCAATACTGGGGCCTTCTTGCCTTTTTCTTTTGTCTTCACAGAAACCATTATTGAGGAGTACATGGGGCTGTTGTTAAAGTAGTAATTATTGAGCAGAGGAGCCGTTGTTCACATTTATCTGTTGATTTCTAAGTGGACTCTTGACTTTACATAACTAGCCAAGTCTTCCTTCTTCACAGCCACTTTAATCTTCCTCCTCTCATATCTCAAACTACTCTCTATCAGCTAAGCTTGATACATTTTCTTTCATCCAACAAGAACAAATGGCCGATGCAATCCTGTATGGCGTTGTACGGAAGATCATTGAAAGCTTGGGCTCCTCCACTCTCAAACAGATTGGATCGATCTGGGGTGTCAGCGATGAGCTCGAAAAAATGAACAACACTGTTCTCACTATTCAAGCTGTGCTTCAGGATGCAGAGGAGCAGCAGGTCCAGAACAAACAAGTCGAGCACTGGCTCAACGGGCTCAGAGATGTAGTTTTTGATGCAGATGACTTGCTGAGCGAGTTCTCCACTCATGTGTTTCGGCGTAAGGTGATGGGTGGTGATAAAATGGCAAAGAAGGTACGCATTTTCTTTTCAAGTTCAAACCAACTGGTTTTTAGTCATAAGATGGCTTGCAAAATAAAAGCCATGAGGGAGAGGCTTAATGATATAGCAGATAATAGGAACAAATTCAAATTGATAGAGCGTCCTTTAGAGACACGGGCTGTGACTAGGGAGAGGGAAACTCACTCGTTTGTACCTGATGAAGATGTTATCGGGAGAGAAAAGGATAAGCAAGCCATCATAGATCTGTTGTTGGACTTTGATGTGGAAGATAATGTTTCATTCATATCAATAGTGGGAATTGGTGGGCTAGGAAAAACCACACTGGCCCAATATGTATTCAATGATGAGAAGGTCCGAACTAATTTTGAGTTGAAGATATGGGTGTGTGTCTCTGATGTCTTTGACATTAAAAAAATTGTTGAAATGATAATTGGATCTACAACTGGTAGAAAGCCCGAAAACCTAGACATGGATCCATTGCAAAATGAACTTCGTGAAACTCTCTGCCAAAAGAAGTACTTACTTATATTGGATGATGTATGGAATGAGGATAGTGAAAATTGGTATAATTTGAAAATTTTATTAATGGGTGGTGCAAAGGGAAGTAAGGTGGTGATAACTACACGATCCAAGAAGGTTGTGGAGATTACTAGTACCTCATCCTATTTTCTAGAAGGCTTGTCAAGGGATCAATCCTGGTCATTATTAAAGAAAATGGCATTTAAAAAAGGCCAGGAGACCATCAATTCTAACCTCAAAGCAATTGGGATGGACATAGTAGAAAAATGTCGAGGAGTGCCTCTTGCTATAAGGACGATAGGAAAAGTCTTATTCAAAAAAACTGAAGCTGAGTGGTCATACATCAAGAATACTAAACTCACAGATGTAACTGAATTAAAAGATGGTATTATGCCGATTTTAAAATTGAGTTACGATTATCTTCCATCGCATTTAAAATGTTGTTTTGCATATTGTTCATTGTTTCCCAAAGATTATTCGATCAATAAGTTGACATTGATACAATTATGGATATCACAAGGTTTTATCCAATCATCAGAGGAGAGTCATCAACTAGAGCATGTTGCCAATGAGTACTTCATGGAGCTACTTTGGAGATCATTCTTCCAAGAAGCAAAAGAAGATGATGAAGGCATGATTAGGAGTTTTAAAATGCATGATTTAATTCATGATCTTGCACAATATGTATCAAAGACTGATTGTATACTAGTTGATACCAGTGCAAAAAATGTGAAAGAAAAAGGACGCCATCTATCATTTTTATTTTACAATGTTTCATTCTTTGAGGAGAATTTAAGCACGTTGGTTAGAGCAAACAAGATACGAACATTTATATTGGCATACGATGAGTGGAAATATGATCAGGGAACAATTGAAGAATCAACTCTCAAAAAACTTATTTCTACTTTTAGATACTTGCGTGCATTAGACCTACATGGTTTAAATATGAAGGTGTTGCCAAATACCATAGGTACTTTGATGCATCTAAAGTACCTTGACCTTTCCTCTAATGATATTGAAGTTCTCCCTAGTTCTATTACAAAATTGGTGAATTTACAAACATTAAAGCTCTGTCATTGTAGAGAGCTTAAGGAATTACCGTTAGATATTCAAAAATTGGTTAGCCTTAAGCACCTTGACTTAGAAGATTGTGAGGAATTGACTCATATGCCATGTGGATTAGGGCAATTGACTTCTCTTCAAACATTAAACTTATTTGTTGTGAGTGAGGGTCCTGTAGCTTCTTCCAAGCATTGTGGTGGGCTAGCGGAATTAAACAAGCTAAATGACCTGAGAGGAAAATTAGTGATTGAAAACTTGGCACGGGTGAAAGATGCCACTCCAGAATTCGAGGCTGCAAATTTGAAGGACAAGCAACGTCTCAGTGAGTTGGAATTATTCTGGAATCCAGAGAGTGATGATGGTGTAGATGCCAGTGATTATGAAAATTCCATGGATAGCCTCCAACCACACGAGCATTTAAAATCTTTGAAAGTGGTCGGGTACATGGGTGTGAGAGTTTCAAGTTGGCTTTCATTCTTAACAAATCTCGTTGAATTAAGCATATACAATTGTAAGAAGTGCCAATATTTGCCACCGTTGTATCAATTCCCATCTCTCCAAAAACTAGATATTTGGAATATGGATGGTCTGGAGTACATGACAGAGGGGGATATGAATGATGAGATATCTGCTTCACTGGCATCACCATCAACATTTTTCCCATCCCTTCAAACACTCTCCCTTGGTAATTGTCATAATCTAAAGGGATGGTGGAGGAGTGTGGATAAGGGGAATGAGGCAACAACGACATCAACAATATCATCATCATCATCATCATCATCAACTAATCACTATCACCAACACATGCCGTACTTTCCGCGTCTTTCTTCTCTTATTTTACGGGAGTGCCCTAAGATGACTAGCATGCCGCTATTTCCAAATCTTGAAGGAAGGCTTCTTTTGAAGAATAGCAGTTGGAAGGCATTGGAAGAGACAATAGAGATGAATAATAGGGGAGGAAGGGCTTCTTCATTTCCGTCCTCTTCCTCTTCCTCTTCCTCCTCCTTCTCCCCTCCTCTCTCCAAATTAAAGTATTTGCAGTTGTGGGGAATTCCAGAGGAGTTGGAGTCTCTGCCTGAGGAGTGGTTTAAAAACCTAACTTCTCTTGCGACATTAACCATTGGGGGGTGTCCCAATCTGACGTCACTTCCCGAAGGGATAAGTCACCTCACCTCTTTACAGAGTTTGGATATTGAGGGCTGTACCAATCTGACGTCACTTCCCGAAGGGATGAGTCACCTCACCTCTTTACAGACCCTAGATATCAGGGGCTGTTCCCCACAATTAATGCAAAGATGCGAGAAGGAAAAAGGAGAGGATTGGGATAAGATTTCTCACATCCCAAATCTTAGAATATATTGAACTACTGCATACACTTCCCTGGTATGTTCTTCACTCTTCTCTGATTTTATTTTATTTTTTTATTTATTTTTTTTTAACTTCTTTGATAATTTCTGTAATTCTAGACGCAATATTTTCAAAGCACAAGCAAAACCAAAATTAAAAAACTCTATAATTTCTTTTTCCATACACAAAATTAAAAAACAGAACTTTAGGTTTTCTTTTTCCCCAGTTTCTTTTTCTTCACCTAGAAATAGCCTGGCTTTCTGAATGTGTGATTGATGCTCAAATTGCAGAAAGAACAAGAGGATTTCAAATGGGAAGATAGGAAAGAAGAAGAAAGCGTAAGTATTATATAAGCAAAACTCTATATATATATATATATTCTTTGAAATTGGGATTTGGTTAATTTGTTTTGATTTTAGTTGTTTTTATGTAAAAATATGAAATTTTATATAAATCTTTTCGGGTTTCATTTAAAAATATACACTTTTTTACTTGCTGGGTTCCATTTTATGGGCATGTTTGCAGTTATTCTTGACGTTTCAGAAGTTAGTACACGATATTCTTCTAGACAAAAAATGGCTGATTCAAACATGGATGATGAAAAGACAAAAAAGTAGCACTGGTGCGTTTTTTTTTTTTCTAAGAATATGTTTATGATCCGTGTACTTCTATTAATAACCTCCTCCTGCCCTGTGTGATCAGCTGTAGCATTATTAGGATTACAACTGTGGCTTTCTACTTCTTCAGTGTGCTAGAACCCCTGTTTCAACCTGCATTATTAGGATTACAACTGTGGCTTTCTACTTCTTCAGTGTGCTAGAACCCCTGTTTCAACCTTCTCTTGGTAAACAAGAGTTGCCATGTGAAGAAAAATATTGACCTATTGTGTCTACTGGCAAAACTAAAATTTTATAGTTTACGATAATAGCTTGGTTCACATGGGTATAAGAAAATATTTTGAATTATTGAACTAATGAATTAAGGAGGGGCATACTATCTAAGGCAAGATTAATGTTACAGTGTCTTTTAGATAGCATTCAAAGGTACTTCTCCTCTTTTAATGTCCCTAGTGTTCTAAACTTGCTTGTTTCTTCTTTCTTATCTGTTGCACTATCCACAGACCATTTCCAATGATTTTGGGGTATCATGAACTTGATTATACTGTTTGAAGAAGATATTGCAAGTTGGTCATTTCGGGGCATCTTACACTGCACTAATAATTGGGTTTAAGGATTTCTAGGTTGAGATTAAGCTTAAAGAAAAGCTAGATATGGTTATAAACTTTGCAGAAAAAATGCAAAATGGATAGTAAAAAAGAAGAGTAAGAAAAAAAAAATAGAGAGGGAGAGAGAGTGATGAGACAAGATTGCCTCAGAATCAGACAAAGGCCTTTTTGGAGTTTTAGCTAGAAAATAATTACTAGAATCTTTATTGTCAATTGGGTTGAACCACTTAAAATTCTTAATTATCGATGTTTTTAGTTGTTTCCATTTCTTGCTTAACGGAAATGACATTTTCATAGTGTTTTATTTTATTTTGATGCTGATGTTTTGGAAAATTTATTTACTATTTCTTTACGCAGGGATATTTTGAAGTGCAAAGAAAATTTTTGAAAGAGTGCCAGCAGGAAACAGGAGATGATTGCTAAAAACTTCTAACATCCTAGGTATGTGCTTAATTCTTTATTCTATGCTGTTTTCTTATGATGTGAACATCTCAGTTGATCTCATATGCAGAACCAATTGAGGCATAGGAAAACTTAGGTGTCAGAATTAGTGCTTATTTAAACTTTAGGGCTCTGTAATCAGGCAACAAGTCAGATAATGAAGCATAGGGAAATCAAGGTTTTTAGCTTACAATTGTAGCTTGGTTCATAAGGTGTATAAGAAAAAGACTTGAAATTACAGAAGTAATGAACAATGAAGTTTATGCAGGAAAAAAGCAAGGTTATAGTGTCCTTTAAGCTCCATCCAAAGGTAGACCTTTTATGTCATCCTAAATTTCTTGACTTTGGAGATTTCTTCTTGGTTTGGTGTTGCAGTAGAGATTCATAGGCCTTTTCCAATAAATTTGATTCTCATAATTGTGAATATAATTTTAGAAGGTATGTGAGTTAGTCTAACACCATCAGGCATTGTCCTACATTAATAATTAGAACTGTCAGGGATTTTAAGGCTGAAATCAGACTTAAGAAATAGCTGGTTGTGGTTAAAATTCTGCATAGCAAAGCAAAATATGTGTGTGTGTGTGTGTGTGTGTGTGGAGAGAGAGAGAGAGAGAGAGAGAGAGAGATTGCATATATGGAACTCATGGCTTAGAGAGAGACTGCGTGAAGGTTTGAGAAGAGTGTGATTTCCATGCGCAGTGGCTCTAAGCAGAAAACCTTGTGAAACAGGTTTCATCATGGGCAGTGAATTTGAGAAACAAGACAGCAACATCATTTCAATTTTTCTTGAATTATTGCGCTTTGATGATTTGATTGGTTTTAAAAGTTGTATGGAAGAAGAATGTCATTATATTGATGAGGGAAGCTTGTGGCATGGGAGGAGAATTGGGTCAAAGATGATGGGATTTAAAGAGAAGATGATGGGCTTCTGCACTTCCTTTTGTTGCTGCCGTGGACTTTGCCATTTCAAGTGAGGTTATTAAGCACTTGCTTGAAGCTTTCTGCACTTCATTTTGTCTTTTTGCACACTGTTGATTATGTACAGTACACCTTGTTCATCTTATTCTTGCTGTTTATTTTCTCTATAATAATCGTATTTAAATAATATTGTGTAATAGAACATGTATTTGGTGTGGATTTGATTTCCATCTTTTGGGTTCCATTGGCTTAAATTATGGTATAGTCTCGTTCATGTCAAGAGAAGCATGTTACAATGTAGGAAGAGATTTAAAATCCTGCTATTGGTGAAACAAATAGATTACATGGATGAAATACAAAGGAAATATATTTTGAGACTCTGAAACATATATGTGAGACCTGATCTCTTGAATACATCAGTTCTTATTTTTGACTCTATTCTCCATCTAGAGCTTTAATTGATGTAGACTCAATCTTGTCCTGAATTGTTTTTACAGCACTGCAATCTGATTCAGCTGTAAATTTAGATTTGTAATATGTTGGAGGTGGTGGCTATGCAGCAATTCTGATTATAGATGTCATTGAATTTCCTACTATTGCAGGTGATTGCATTTAGTGATGAGGAGGGAGTGAGGTTTCACTCTACTTTCTTGGGCAGTGCTGCTTTAGCTGGTGTTTTACCAGTTACAGCCTTGCAGATATCTGACAAGAGGTTTCCTTGAATAACTTCGAGCTTATATCTACTCATGATTCTGTTTATTATCAGTTTATTCATGCATAATCCTTTTTTAGTGGCGTGACAGTGCAAGATGTATGTTATTATTATTATTATTTATAGATGATGTACTTCTTCAATGATATACGAGTTGAATTTCTGTTACATGCTGAAAGGAATACAGGAATCCAATTTTTGCAACAACATTCAAGGTTTTCAATGCCTTTTTTCTCAGCCAATTGGGCAATGTTGAATGTTGATTTTTTTTTTTTTTTACATCCTCTTAAAATTTTGCTGCCTTACCCTCAAACAGCTATGATTTTGCATAAATCAGAACAAATATGTTATATGTCTGCAATCAAACATAGTCTGTATCACACCATCGCATATATCTCCTGCCCCTAAGATTAAAATGCTCAACTTTCAATGTTTCTATAATCACCATTCAAATGGTAATCACCCCTTGAGTCTGGCCACTGCAATAAGTTAAAGAAAAAAGCTGCATTGAATTTTCCTCGGCTTTACTTTACTCAATATGTAACTTGTGTTGTGTGGTTATTTGTGAATGTTAATGTTGTTGCCTGCATAAGCAGGTAAGTGACGCAGATGGCTATCTTGAGAGAACATTCATGAGTCCAGCTTCTTTGAGGGCTGGTAACCTTATTCATGGATGGATGGAGGATGCTGGTTTGAGAACGTTAGCTCTCTACCTTTTTATGTTGTAAACTGTGTTGGAAGTTCGACTGATGTTTATGTTGATTTCGAGTTGGGTAGACCAGTTGGGCCATTTACACGGTCGAGTTGAGGGAATGAATGCAAGTGCTGAGGCTCTGTTGATTGGTTCTCATCTGGTGATGCTCTCTTTTTTTCCCCCTATTTTTTAATTTAATATTTAGTTTGCATACAAACACATAAATACACGCCCACACACAGAGAACATGCCACGAAGACATATTTCATCAATATTGATATGGGATATTCCTTCTTTATGATAGGATACTGTTGTTGATGCTGGTATATTTTATGGTTCGCTAGGCATAATCTCTGCATTATCTGCTCTGAAGGTTTTGAATGTCAATGGGACGATGGGAAAATTAAGGCGGCTGATTGAGGTCAGTAAGATAACAACTTTGAAACATTATATTTACTTTGTTTGTCTTGATTGATATTTAGTGGAAGAAGATTAATCTTTGTCTCTTCAGTAACATCTGGGAAAACCTTTTTATATCTGCCTTTTAACTTGTAGGGAAAATATTTAGGATATGCTTTTCATCTTTTGGGTTCCATTGGCTTAAATTATGGTATAGTCTCATTCATGTGCAAGAGAAGCATGTTACAACGTGGGAAGAGATTTAAAATCCTGCTATTGGTGAAACAAATAGATTACATGGATGAAATACAAAGGAAATATATTTTGAGACTCTGAAACATATATGTGAGACCTGATCTCTTGAATACATCAGTTCTTATTTTTTACTCTATTCTCCATCGAGAGCTTTAATTGATGTAGACTCAATCTTGTCCTGAATTGTTTTTACAGCACTGCAATCTGATTCAGCTGTAAATTTAGATTTGTTATATGTTGGAGGTGGTGGCTATGCAACAATTCTGATTATAGATGTCAATGAATTTCCTACTATTGCAGGTGATTGCATTTAGTGATGAGGAGGGAGTGAGGTTTCACCCTACTTTCTTGGGCAGTGCTGCTTTAGCTGGTGTTTTACCAGTTACAGCCTTGCAGATATCTGACAAGAGGTTTCCTTGAATAACTTTGAGCTTATATCTACTCATGATTCTGTTATTATCAGTTTATTCATGCATAATCCTTTTTTAGTGGCGTGACAGTGCAAGATGCTCTGAAGGAAAACCCCCTAGAAATTACAGAGGAAAACTTGTTACAGCTCAAGTATGACCCAGGGTCTGTCTGGGGTTACATTGAGGTATAACAGTCTACACCAGTTATCTTGTGAACCAGGATGTATTGAATATCCTCTTCGTATTCAGCAATAAATTATATTATTTTAGCTTCTAGTATTCTGGGTGTGCATATTCAGTTCTTGTATTGGGTTGATGCTGCAGGTTCACATTGAACAGGGTCCAGCACTAGAATGGCTTGGTTTTCCTCTTGGTGTGGTTAAAGGCATATAGCTGGCCAGACAAGACTAAAGGTATATAAAATTCTTCCGGTGTTTATTTTTTTATTTTTTTACAGGAAAAGAGGTTTACTTGTATTTTGCATGATATTGCCATCTAAAATGTTTGCAATTCTCCTATCTGGTTTTTTTTTTCCTGTGTTCTCCTTTGTATTACATTATTTTATAAGTTCCTTACCTTTGTTATGCTTATTTTCTTTTCAGTGTTTGTAAAGTTTTAAATCTTGCTAAAAGATTGTCATATATACTACCATCATCCCATTTTATTGGTTTCAAGTCCATTTTGGGATGTCTCAAAATATTGTCTACATTGATATGTCAATAGAAACAACTTGCCCTTGCATTTATTCAAAAGTCAATACCCTTTTTTCCATTAGCTTTATTTGAGTTTAAATTATGTAGCATAGTTTTGGAAATTTATACCTTTTTATCAGAAGACAATACATTAAATGATATTCCCATAAAAAAGTTGTATTTTCTAGATAAGATCAATAAAATGGAACGGAGAAAATGTTGTATGATTGTACAAATTTAAGTGTGCATGTCGATGACTTGCATATGAGTCTGAGCTAAGTGAATTTTATTCTATAATCATTCTAGCTCCCATATCAGTCCTATTCCATGCCAAATCAAAACCTTTTTTTTGGGTTAATATATAAACTCGTAGTGATCCTCTTTCTTCCCTATCACCTTCTTGTGATATTTGGTTCTGTTTCTCCATCCTTTTGGCAATATTTAGTGAATTTTCTTCAGTACAGCCCATATAACAATCGTGAAGGAGTATACCAATAGTTATTGTTATTCAGAACTTACCTGCAGTTGTACAGCACCATTGTTCCAATTCTTTACAACAGACAGATTTGATTTTGGTGAGGCTTTTACTGTGCCTTTATTATTTTGAGTATGAGTTTCGCCAAGCTCATGTAAGAATTGGAGTGCCAGATGGAAACTTTCTTTACCAGCTCAGGATTTTATACCAGAACTTGGTCTTGTAAGGTCTATATATTAAATACACGAAACTACAAACTGTAGTTTGTTAAACAAATTAAGATATAAAGAAAACAATGAAAAGGAAGCATAGTGTCTCGTTTTTGGAATTTTAACAAAACACCTAGGATAGGCTAAAGTTAATTTTTGTATAGAATTTTCAACTCTACACATTTCTGCCTGGAGCATGTAAAGATAAATGTAAATCAATGATAATATGCAGATGCTGATCTTATATCAGAATTGATATGATCTTTGGTTGTTGATGTTTTTGTTCCACATATATAATTGCAGGTTACAGTGAGAGGTTCACAGGGGCATGCCGGAACTGTTCCTATGTCTATGCGTCAGGATCCTATGGCTGCTGCTGCTGAATTAATAGTACTGTTGGAAAGTGCCTGCAAAATCCCTAAAGATTTTCTATCTTATGATGGTCATTGCAATGATATATCACTGGAATCACTTTCCAGTTCTCTAGTCTGTACTGTTGGAGAGATATCAACATGGCCAAGTGCAAGTAATGTCATTCCAGGCCAGGTAAGAACTTTTATCTATGACTATGCTGATCTTGATAACAAAGCCCAAATTGGGATACCTTGTTGCTTATTGATAATGTCTGAATTCACAATGGACTTGTTGGAAAAAGGTGACATTCACTGTGGATTTACGAGCAATTGATGACATGGGACGTGAAGCTGTTATATATGAATTATCTAATCAGATGTATAAAATATGTGAGAGGGCTCTGTTTCATGTATCATCAATCGTAAGGTCTGGGACTTCATCTCATTATGCATTTCTTTTGTAACCCTCATAATCAATAACCTGGTTTGCTGTGGACATTTCAGCATGATGTGAATGCAGTGGTTTGTGATTCTGAATTGAGTTCTCAGCTGAAGTCTGCGGCTTACTCTGCACTCAGGAAAATGGCCGGTGACATTCAAGATGAAACACCTGCCTTAATGAGTGGTGCGGGCCATGATGCAATGGCCATGTCTCATTTAACAAAGGTTTGTCCTGTTTTGCTTCATTGTCGACTTTTAGGAGGTGATATTTCATGTTAAGTGATAATAATCTGCAAAAACTTGAACAAGTTGGAATGCTGTTTGTCCAGTGTCGTGGAGGCTTAAGTCATTCCCCTGCAGAGCATGTATTGGACGAAGATGTTTGTGCTGCTTTTTTGGCAATCTTGGCGTTTCTGGAGACCCAATTGTATAGTTAGAACATTTTTTGTCATTAATGTACGGTAGAGCAATCATAATCTCATCAACAATGATTCAATAACTAATCCATGATCTAGAAGATGAAGATCAGTGTTAAGTTCTTAGCAATTCAGAAATGGATGAAAAGAAGAATGAAAATGAGAAAGAAAATGAGAGTTACTTCGAGGGTAACCACCTCCTGAGCAATAGGGAGAACTTGAGAAGAATAGAAAGAACAAGCTTGGTTAATTTTCTGGATATCCTTCATTCTTAGTCCTCTTATATACAGTTCTCCCTCCCCAACACTTGAAATTTCCCGCCTAAAGAGTACTAACTAATTGAAACTCTGACATCAACATAACTAACTGACATCAGCTTCAGCTTATCTCACTAACTAAACAAACACATCAGAATTCCTAACATACATTGCAATACATGATAACCTTCAGTACATCACATTTGGATTCCTAAAAATCAAGATGAACCAGAATTAGAGAAAGATACTTATAACATAACAATGCAAAGATGGTATTTAAAACACAAGCATAACAATTCAAAAAACAAAATGGATTCTGAATGGTTTATAAGTATCAAAATATTATGTAATGATCCAAAGAAAAGTGTTTGCCGTATTTGTGTTTAGGGCTAAGTACCGGTCGGTTTCAGGCCCGACCTGTACCTCAACCTGATAAAACTCAAACATGTACTTTTTAATTGGCCCAAAAGTTCGATTTGATGTGTGGGTCAGTCGAGTCTCAGGTTAGATTGTGGATCTCTTCCTCTTTTATTTATTTATTTTTATTTTTAGGTGTGTGTGTTTTTGTGTGAGAGGGGGTTGTTTTGGACTTTGTATTCTTTCTATTTAAAATTAGTGTAAATGACAAATTACACCCTAAAGTTTAGGGTGTTTGCAAATTACATTCCTAAATTTGCAAATTACACCCCTAAAATTATTCAAGCCCAACAATTTGTTAACTAGTATTTAAAAAAGAAAAAAAAAATTAGATCAAGTGGGTCGGGATTAACATCATACTGACCCTAAACCTAAATGAGACCCACTCGTTTGAACTGAACCCAACCCAAACATCCAACTAACCCTTTGGGTTGGGTGGGTCCTTGCTTACTACCTATATGCATTATACCTCAAAGGGACTAGTCAAAATTGAGGATTTTTGTAATTGTTAATAAAGCTCAAATCTACCAAGTAAATGCCCAATATAGGAATCAACACACCCACACAACACACACTTGGACAATATCCAAATTAGATATGGGGGTCACATATTCAGACATACTTGTTACTGAAAGGGTGTGGTTGTTCTATAAATACATACCTATGAGAAGGCCTCAAATAGCAACTTATTTTACTCAGACCTATTTTCAACTTGTACATGATTTTGACCCGATCGACACATTCACCAAGCCTCTATCATACAACAACAAGCCTTAATTCCAAATTTTTGGGGTTAACTATGGGTCCTCAACATATAATTAGGAACAAGGCCAGTCACATGTATTCTTTTCCTCCATTTTATTATATTTGAAAGAATATTCTCAATTACTTCCTTAATTGATAAATTTGTTAACCAAACATAGAAACATCATCATATTGAGATAATCACTGTTAGGAGTAGTGCCTTAAAACTCAATTGAATAGCATTATTTTTTAATAATAAAAGTTGTTTTATTTTCTAAGATTGTTTTTTGCATGAATATTTGAATTTTATATATTCTAATCTATGAGATGCATTGTATGTGATTTAGGTATGATAATGAAATCTGAACACAGAATATCTAAATCATAAGTTTCTCATAAACTTATTAACCTATGTTCAAAGTTGGTGATGAAATTAGGCGTTTCATCTGCAAAGACTAAAGCATATAAATTATGAGGATTTGTCTTAATCATGAAAGTGGAGAATTATGATTAACTGATATATTGGTGTTTTTAAATTGTGTGGGATACATTAAACTAGATCACTATGAGATTTATTATTCTATTAATATGGCTATGTGAACAAATATATATATCATGACTACTATTTGCATAGACTCTCAATTTTGAGTGGATGATGAATTCGAACATGAATTTTTCTTGCTTTGATGTATACCGAAGTGAGATCTTGCATGGTCAAAACATTAGTATGTTAGGCAATTACACATAGTGTTCTAGGAACACATATTCTCAAGACGGAATCCATAATTTGTTTTTAGAGACACAAAACATTCCATTGAGATAGGTTTAATGAGAATTGGTTATTTTGTGTGTTGGGTCTGACCACTTTAATTAAGAGTTTCTAAATATAAATTTCATAAATGTAAGAATAATCAAAAGATTAAACTGTAGACTTTTTTTGTTTCACTATAAATGATTTTATGGAGGGGGAAAATGCGAATATAATAGAGTCTTGGTATAAATCTTTGATTTAATAACAACCTAGATTGCCACCATAATTTTTTAGTAAAATAAATTATGATTAATTGTAACTTTGGGTTAGTCATTAGTTACAAGGAGATTCAAGGCCCATTTGAGATAGTGTTTTTATTTTTTCTTTGGTCCCACCTTAAGTCACATTCTAAAAGCCCATGTAAGATGGTCCACTAGCTAATCCAAGTATAAAAGTTATTAGTTTAGTTGAGAAAACCTTAGTCCATAGATATATGTGACTAATCACTCCTTAGAAAACCAATGGTAGGTGTAGACTTCCTAAAAACGATAAAATGATAGAGGATGCACTCACATAGACAATTCACAAAAACAAAATCTCAAGCATTTCAAAAGCATCACACACTCAGCATCAAAATCTGGTTGCCCAAAATTTTGCATGCATATTTATTAATTCTATTACATTACAAAAGCGAAACATATATTTGAGTTCAAGTTCTAGAGTTGGGCATTAGTTTCCACCATGACCTTTGTCACCTCCACCCTTGCCACTGCTCCCTGCTCCCTCCTCCCTCCTCCTTAATGGCCTCCTCCATGTCCAACATCCTTTGTGTTATCTACCTGGTTTGATCCTTCTGTGTGAAGCATTCATTTGCACAAGTAAAATGAGCTCATTATAAATTTTCTATTTATAAATGTTAAATATTTACAAAAGCCTTTCACAACGGCATAATTCTTAAAGTAAAAATAGAATATATACAATGGAAAATGTGTAATAAGTATTTTTAAAATAAAAAATATATAGGTAAAGTACGTTATACAAAATCTTGCATAGATATATGTGAGCATGTACTACCAATGTTTTCTTTTCGGGTTCGGCTTATCTCTAATACTTTTTTAACTGGAATTTCCTTTTGTTTTAAGGAAAATTGTCACATCATCCACTAACTAAATAAAATGTGGATATTAAAATCCACTACCCTTGCCATTATGTATTTAAAACAAAAGGAAGTCTCCAGTTAAAAAAATACTGGAAGTAAGCCAAATTCTTTCTTTTCTATATCCAAAATCGATCTTAATTACAAACATAGTATTATGAATATTTTCAATTTTTAATCATTTTTTCACTTTAAAAAGTGGGAATCCATGTTCTCTATAAAGAATGAATCCAACCATATCACTAAAATACAAAACTATTAAGACTCTCTTTGATTGAAAAAATGAAAAAGTAGAAGGATAGAAAATACTTTAGTTTATCATCATGTGTGTTTGGTTGGATGATGGAAAATTAAAATGATGAAAAATAAATATAAAAATTTCCTCCTTGCTAAAAAATAAAACAAGAGAATTAAAAATGTAATTTGTATGAATTTTTTGAAAAGTTTTTGAAATCGGACAAAAATGATAGTTGGTGGCCACTTGTAAGGGGGAGGTAATAGAAGAGAAAAAAAAATCTTGGTAAGGACAATTAAGTCATTTTGACTCACCTATCCGTTTTCACCTTAGTTTTCTTCCAGCTTTGGGAAGAAGTGATTTGGTGAGCTAGGTCCGTAGGTAGATGGCCCCACCTTTTTGCTCAATGTTTTGCATTGTTAACCAAACAAGACAAAATTTGATGGTTTGAATCTAGATTTCTGTCAAAGTTTTCCATACTTCCACTTTCATCATAACCAAAATTTAAGCTCTACAAATGCAGAAATCATGGGCCGGCTTAACAAGTTTTGGGACCTTAGGTAAAAATTTTAAATGGGACATTTTTATAATTAAATATTAATAAAATAAAATATATTTATATATTGAATTTTTTTATTTAAAATTTATTTTTCTTGCTTTTTGAGATACAAAATTACTAATTAAGTTTTTACTTCTGCTTCGGTTCTTTCTTCACCTCTTTCTCCTTGCCTTTCCGAAAATAAAGACTCAAGGGTCTTCTATTTCTTTTAACTTATATTATATATATTTTTAGTCACACTTTCACCGCACTGCACAACTGTTTGATGGGATGGGACACGTTTTTTTGTTCTGCCCCTCTGTGGACTTTTTCTGCTTTAAAACTTAGCCATAGAAATTGGAGAAAAGGCTGGTCCGACTGGATGGTTCTCACTTTTTATTTGAATAGGAGTACTATGGTCATTGGTCTGTCACGTGACGTGACAGACCACTGACCACAGTTTTTTTTTTTTGGTTAAAGACCACAGTTATTCACTTATTTGGTCCGATGGTTTCTCATCTTTTTTTTTTTTTTTTTTTAACTGACACTTTATCTATCATTATAAATTATTATGCCAATAAATAATTTCATGTATATTATATCAACTCATTTGTATTATAGTGACACTAATTTATTAAATCATGTACTAAATTAATTTTTATTTGTGCAGGTTTAAACTTTCAAGAGGTCACGGTTTTAGAAAAATTGCAATAACCAGGTTCTATTGTTCTATACTTTAAATTTTATTTTTAGTTAAATTATCATTTTTAATTATAAATTGTGTTTTATTTAACAATAAATATTTTCTCATTATAAATGTCTACTAGAAAATATTTATCCGGATATGAAAAACTTCTTAAAAAGAGAAAAATTGAAAAACAAATTGAATCTCAAAAAGGATCTATGGATAAATTTGTTACTAGTATTAAAAAAAACACAATAGAAAGTTTGGGTGAAAGTATTACAAATGAACAAGAAACTTATCAAAAAGAGTTGGAAGATGATGAAATTATACAACAAAAAGAGAATAATGAAAATAGTCTTAATAATGTTGAAACATCAGATGTAACAATAATTGATAATGAAAAACAAAATAATTTAGAAGAAAATGAAAAAATGACTAACCTACTTACTAATAATATCTATGATCCAAGTCAATGGGAAAATATTGATACAAAATTAAGAGATTTATTAGTAGAAAAGGGTCCAATTAGAGAGAATGATCTAAAATTTCCTTTAGATAAAGAGCGTAGACATTTTTCTACTACATTTTATTTTAAAAATTATCAAATGGGGAGAAATTTGATAGAAGATGGCTAGTGTATTCAAAAGATTTGGATAAAGCATTTTGTTTTTGTTGCAAGTTGTTTAATTCAACAACACATGGTAATAGTACAAATCAACTTACTAATGAAGGAACTAATGATTGAGAAATATTAGCAATAAGATTAAAAATCATGAAACAAGCAAAGAGCATGTTACTAACATGAATGCTTGGATTGATTTAGAAATGAGATTATTGAAAAATAAAACAACTGATAAAAATTTCCAAGAACAAGTAAACAAAGAGAAAGATCATTGGAAAAAAGTGTTGTTAAGAATTATTGCTGTAGTAAAAAATCTTAGAAAAAATAATTTGGCCTTTCGAGGAAAAAATGAAAAGATTTATCAAGAAAATAATGGAAATTTTTTAAGTCTAATTGAAATGATTGCAGAATTTGATCCAGTAATGCAAGAACATGTTCAACGTATTCAACATGGTGCAATTCATAATCATTATCTTGGACATAATATACAAAATGAATTGATACAATTGTTAGCAAATGAAATTAAAGGTAAAATTATTAAAAAGATTAAGGAAGCAAAATATTTTTCAATTATACTTGATTGTACTCCAGATGTAAGTCATCAAGAACAAATGACTCTAGTATTACGATGTGTGAATATTTCAACTAGTCCAATAAAAATAGATGAGCATTTTGTAGAATTTTTAAAAGTAGATGATACTTCTGGAAAAGGTCTTTTTAATGAAATTATAAGTGTAATAAAAAGTCTTGAACTTGATATTAATGATGTACGTGGACAAGGATATGACAATGGGTCTAATATGAAAGGAAAAAAGCAAGGGGTACAAAAAAGAATAATTGATATAAACCCTAAAGCATTTTACACATGTGGTTGTCATAATCTTAATCTTGTGCTATGTGATGTGGCCAATTCTTGTCCTAAAGCTATGTCTTTTTTTGGAGTAGTACAACGTATATATACATTGTTTTCTTCTTCCACAAAGCGATGGAAAATTTTACAAGATAATGTTTCAAGTTTTACTCTTAAACCATTGTCAAAAACACATTGGGAAAGTCGAATTGAAACTGTAAAAGCAATAAAATTTCAAGCTTTAGAAATAAGAGATGCTTTGTTACAATTAGCAAAAACGAGTGAAGATCCTAAAACAAAAAGTGAAGCTGATTGTTTGGCAACATATGAGCTTGAAAGTTTTGAATTTTTGTTAAGCATGACTATTTGGTATGATATATTATTTGCTGTTAACTCTGTTAGTAAAAATTTACAATCGAAAGACATACATATTGACGTTGCCATAGATCAACTAAAGGGTCTCATATCTTTTTTAAAAAAAATATAGAGAAAATGGATTTACATCTGCTATGATTTCATCTAAAGAGATTGCAATCAAAATGGAAATAGAGCCTATATTTCATGAAAAACGTATAATTTGTAGAAAAAAACAATTTGATGAGAATGTCAATGATGAGATAACACAATCTGTTGAAGAATCTTTTAGAATTAATTATTTTTTATATATAGTAGATCAAGCTATTTCATCAATTGAAAGTAGGTTTGAACAATTTCAAATATATGAGGATATTTTTGGTTTTTTATTTAATTTTGAAAAACTAAAAGCACTAGATGATAATAGTTTGAAAAAATATTGTCTTAATCTTGAAAGTTTTCTCAAACATGATGTTTATTATGATATTAATGGCTTAAATTTATATTTAGAACTAATAGTTTTAAAAGAAGTTGTGCTAATAGATGAAAATACTCCAATTAATGTACTTAATTATTTAAAAAGATTAGATTCTTTTCCAAATGCATATATTGCTTATAGAATATTACTAACAATACCTGTTACGGTTGCATCTGCAGAAAGAAGTTTTTCAAAATTAAAATTAATAAAATCTTATTTAAGGTCTACTATGTCACAAGAAAGATTAAGTGGATTAGCTATATTATCAATTGAAAAAGAAATGTTAGAGGAACTTAAATACAAAAACTTAATTAGTAATTTTGCATCTCAAAAAGCAAGAAAAATAGATTTTAAATAAAAAATTCAATATATAAATATATTTTATTTTATTAATATTTAATTATAAAAATGCCCCATTTAAAATTTTCGCATAAGGCCCCAAAACTTGTTGAGCCGGCCCTGAGCAGAAGAATACCTTCTGTGACTGCCAGCTGGTAGACTGATATGCTGGAATCAACAAATAAAAATTTTAAGCTAGAGGGGCTGACTAAGTTGATGGAAAAAGATCAAAAATCAAGGTGAAGATGAAGAAAAGAAAAGAAAGGTAAGACTGTAAGAATATAGATGGAGAGGCAGAGAGATGAGAGGTTTTTCTTTTGTTTTTAACATTTATAATCTCTATTTTAGCATATTTCAAGACAATTACGTTATATTATTAATGAATTTGTCTGCTATTAATTTTAATTTTAGCATATTTCAATAATGAGTTAATACATTTGTCTCCTAAAATTTGATTGTGTTAGCTGAACTTTGACTTTTTTTTTTCCTTTTTAATCTTTTGCATTTTAGGATACAATGGGGCCTTTTTAATGCATTTTATTGACCAATAAAAATGCTTAAAATTTTTTTAACTAAAATATATAAATAAATATATTATATATATAAATTTTTTTTACAAGTGGGGCCTTCTTTTATTTGGGGACCTTCGGCGATTGCATCTCTTGCATCTACTGTTGAACCGGCCATGAGAAATGCTCCTCTCAAACATGTGCTGAAAAGATATAACATATATGAGTAGTTCTACAGGTACTTCAAGTTTTACTACATTGAGCGACGGATTCCAAACCTTTTTTTTTAGGGTATTATTTAAAAAGCATAAATTGTAGGCGAAAATGTACTTTTAATCCCTACATTTTGGACCAATTCCCTTTTTGTTTCATATAATGATTTTACTACTAATATAGTCCCTAAAAAAAGAAAAACGATTTTATTTTAGTCTTTGCCGTCAACCCACTAAAAGAAATCTCTTACGTGGTAGATGAAGTGTCCTACTGACTGACATGGTGCTAACGTGATAATTAAAATATTATTAAAAAAGTTTCTTTGACATTTTTTAAATGTCACGTTAGGTATAATTAATAAAACATTAAAACGAAAGGCCAGATCAGAAAATTCAAAAACATTTTAATTCCACAGTTTTAGTTTTAATTAAAAACAAACAAAAAAAAAATTACTTTTTTTAGATTAAAGATTGAAGCTCTCTGTTCACCCAAAAATATTGAAGCTCTCTCTCTCTCTCTCGGTGGATTTGCTGGGTATTGTATAAAAAGGTAAAACTGAAGTATGGATTTTGGAAATTGGAAAATTTTGATTAGGTTTTTGGAACGGGAAGATGATGTAGTACCAGGACCAGGTAGGGCATTTGGAGACGTGGTTATCGCCGGCGATAACAAACTCGGAGACGCTGAGAATGCCTTTCTCTTAAAGGCAGAGACGGTGCGAGGACCTGTGATTCTCTCCACCGTTAACACTTTATGAAGCTTCTGCATCAGATCCATCTTCTCTCTCTCGCTCTCTCTTTGTGGAAAACCCTAAGGTGGGTTTCCTGGTTCAACTTGCTGGATTGTTGGGCTTGACTTGGTGGGTTTTGAGGTGGGTTTCCTGGTTCGACTTGTTGGATTGTTGGGTTCTACTTGGTGGGTTTGCTCTGAGGTGGATTTCTTGGTTCGACTTGGTGGGATTTGCTCGGTTCTGAGGTAGGTTTGCTGGGTTCTAAGGTGGATTTCTTGGTTCGACTTTCTGGGTTCTGAGGTGGGATTGCTAGATTTTCTGGGTTTAACTTGCCCGAGATGGGTTTTTCTGGGTTTGAGATTTTTTTTTTTTGGGTTGGTTATGTTGTATTTTTGGATTAATTTGGTACTTTGGGGCTTTGGGATTTTATGATTTTGCTGGTGTTTGAAAAAATGGTGGATTTGAGATTTATGATTTTGTTTTTGAGCTGAATTTTTTGGGTTTTTTTGTGTGTTTGTTTCTTAAGAAAATTTTTGGGTTTGCTATGGTTTGTTTGCCGGGGAAGAACATGAAGTTCATGTTTAGGAAAAGAAGAAATGTTCTTACGAAAAAAAAATTAAAAAATAAAATAAAATATAATTATATTAATGTTTATTTTTTAATTTTTTTTGAATTTTCTGATCTGACCTTTTTTTTTAATGTTTTATTAATTTAAATTTTTTAATGTTTTATTAATTTAAATCTGACGTGTCATTAAAAAAATGTCAAAGAATTTTTTTTAATAATATTTTAATGGTCTCATCAGCGCCATGTCAACTAGTAGGACACTCTTTCTACACCTAGGAGATTTTTGTTAATGAGTTGACGACAGTGACTAAAATAAAATCGATTTTCTTTTTTTAGAGATTACATTACTAGTAAAATCAATTTTGTGACCAAAATGTAGGGATCAAAAGTGCATTTTCGCTTAAATTATATCATCTAATAAAAAGAGAAATTCATATATTGACAATAACAACAATAAAAAAATACGCAGATACATAAAGTTTACAATTGCCTTCTACGAGTTTTTATACTTTGAAATCAGTGCATAATAGTCTCATTATCAATACTACAAGCTATATCTCTTTCAGTATACACAACCAAACAATTCTTCATCCACGAAATATATAACAAATTATAAATCAAAATTTAATTTTATTGGCATAAAAAAAAATTGAGGATGTTCTCAAATTTGTTTTGAAGGCTACACAAAAAAAAAATTTTAAATTATATATATATATATATATAAATTTAAGGTGGTGCCGCCCCTGGTCAAAAATTGTGACGTAGACTTAAATTAAAGTTGCCAAAGAAGACCAAAGTTTTGTCAAGTATCTTTCATTGAGTAATACTATTGACACATAAAAATGCACAATTTTGTGCCACAATTTGCCATGTGACGAGTTGTGATTAGTAAATGTATGATTGTGGGTAATATGGAGATACACTTTCACTACTCATAACTCGCCACGAGTTGTAGTACAAAATTATGCATTTTTTATGTCACCATAGCATGACTCATCTTTCACTAATGTGAACAGGTTTTCAAGGTAAACATGATTTGAGCATGTGGTGGGTCCTTGACAATTGGATGACAGGTTTTCAAGGTAAACATGATTTAAGCGTGTGGGTCCTTGACAACTAGATGACACCTTGCATACGTTGAATAACTCATTTAACTTTATTTATAAAAGAAGAACAACTGATTTTTTTTTTTTTATATGGCTATCAAGCTTTCTATAGTCTATCCTAGCCCATCAGCCACAAGTCATATTACTGTACTCTTCATTAGAAATCCCATGAATCCTGCTAAAGGGAATACATCATTGCTTCTTCTCTCCCTTCTTCTTGTTTGCCCAATCTGCACTTCCCTTGACTCCATAACACCAAACCAACCCCTCAAGGATGGTGACGGTCAACTTCTACTCTCAAACCAAAAAACCTTTGCGCTTGGGTTTTTAAGCCTTGGCAATTCCAGTCATCGTTATGTTGGAATTTGGTATAACCAAATCACTGAACAAACCGTTGTGTGGGTTGCAAACAGAGACACTCCTCTCAATGATGCCTCTGGAGTCCTCTCCATCAACGGTAAGGGAAACCTTGTACTCCACACCCAAAATCAAACCACTCCTATTTGGTCCACCAATGTTTCTTTTTCTGTCTCATCCACAAATAATTCTATGGCTAAGCTCTTAGATATAGGAAATCTTGTTTTGGTTCAACAAGACAGCCAACGTTTTACATGGCAAAGTTTTGATTATCCCACCAATACTCTGCTTCCGCTCATGAAACTTGGGCTAGATCGGCGAACTGGGTTGAACCGGTTCCTAACATCTTGGAAGTCCAAAGATGACCCAGGAATTGGCGACTACTCATATCAAATGGTTCCAACTGGGTATCCTCAGGCATGCTTATACATGGGTCGGACTCTATTATGGCGTGCTGGATCTTGGACTGGCCTAAGATGGAGCGGTATACCCGAAATGATATCAAATTACTTCAATGTTAGCTTTGTGAATAATCAAGATGAAACCACCATTATGTACAATATATTTTCAAATTCAGTTGACCCCAAAGTTACTGTTAAAATGGTGTTGGATGAATCAGGAATTATGCGACGGTCCTTATGGCAGGAGACTACATGGGTCGAATATTGGTCTGCCCCACGAGAGTTGTGCGATAAGTATTTGAATTGTGGTCCAAATAGTTATTGTGACCCACACAATTTGGTCATTTTTGAGTGCAAGTGCTTTCCTGGATTTGAACCCAAGTCATCTCATGATTGCATGAGGGAAAAGCAAGGAGTGTCCATATGCAATAATGGAGAAGGGTTCGTGAAGTTGGCACATATGAAGGTGCCAGATACTTCAATAGCACATGCAGACATGAGTTTGAGTATGAAAGAGTGTGAGCAAAAGTGTTTGAGGAATTGTTCTTGTATGGCTTACACAAGTGCAAATGAGAGTGAGGGAGGGATTGGTTGCTTGACATGGCAAGGGGACTTGGTGGACGCAAGAACATATCCTGACGCAGGACAAGATTTATACATACGTGTGGATGCGGTTGTATTAGGTACTTTTTCATCTTAAAATTTTGATAAAACATTTTACAAAAATACATAGTGAGTTCCCTCACCCCATTTGGTGGTTAGGTCATTGGTTCGATGAGCTAGGCAAATGATGTCGGTAGTCCAGTGGTTAGAGCCACCACTCTAACAATTAGTGCCAACGTTCTGGTGGCTAGAGCCATCACTTTGGCAACAAATACTGGTAATCCGGTCACTAAAGCTACGTGCTAGAGGTTTGATTACCGAAACCACCATTCTGGTGGCTGGAGACATCACCCTAGCAGTAGTTGGCCCTTGTCTGGTTGTTGGAGACATCGTTTCAAGCTAAAATTCCAATAGTCGGGTTACTAGACCTCCTACACTAGCGGTTCTGGTGACTCAACTACTGATTTTGGTTGTTTGCTTGAAAATTTTTACTGGTCATACAAAACACCTTAAAATTTTATTTGTTTTACTTCAAAACAAATAGAGTGTTAGTCAAAGTTCATGTTTATTGTATTATATTAGTCTAAAATTTATACAGAATACTAGTTCAACATCTAATTTGCCCTATGGTACTAACCTTAAAGTTGATTTAGGTCACATTATTGAAAAATGATTTTCTCTATTTAAAATTGATCTGTTTCATATTTCAAATTATATATTACAAATCTAAACGAGTATTACATTCCATATGGGAAAGAATTTATATATGGTTTTGTTAAATTATCTAAAAATATCAAAATTTTCACAATTCTACCTTTTATCTATTTCATACTAATTCAAAACTCAAACGATGTGTGGAGAAGTCAAAATTATTTAAGAGTTGTATACCCTTATAGCACAAGATTTCTACAATTATATTCATCACTCGTAGTAGGTCCTACTATGCAATACTTGTTTCATTTTATTTTTATATAGTTATTATAATAATGGGAGAGAGAGAAATTGAACTGTGATTCTACTTATATTAATAAGAAACACTCTCTTGGCATTGGACATTGTTGTTACAAAAATAGGTTTGCAATATTTGTTTTTTTGTTTCTTCTTTTAACATGTTTTCGGCCTCAAAAAAGAGAATCACATATGGACTTGACATTGTTGTGAGAACATGTTTGTTTTTTTTTGTTTTGTTCTTTTGATAAGTTGGACCTCAAAATGAGAATTGCATTTTCTCCTTTAAAAAAATAAAAAATAAAATCACATATTCTCCTTAAACCCTTGTTCCATCCCTACTCCCATTTTCTTGCAAAACTGCATCAATAAATATTTATGTTCAATCAACTTCTAAAATTATGATGTCATTTGAATAATTTTTTTTTTTTTTTTTTTTTTTTTTTACTCAGCTCAATATGCTAAGAAAAATGGTCTTACTCAAAAAAAGAGGATGCTGGCAATTCTGGGAGTTTCTGTTGCTGTAATGTTTCTTCTTATAGTCTCAGTTGTGTATTGTTTTGTAATGAAGAAGAAGAAAGGTAAGGAAATTTAGAGCAATTTTTTTAAACCTATTTCTATACTTCTAAGGCTAGTGAACAAATGCTCCCAAGATTACTCCAACACTATGTTTCAGAGTTTATAAAAGAATAGGCTATGTTTTAGAGTTTATAAAAGAATAGGCAGAATACGTAAATCATGAAATAAAACTGAATAAAATGGAATGGAACTTGATATATTTTTCAAGCGTAGAAGTTGATAAAAGAAAAAATGAAAAAGAACTAGATATATTTTGTTATTATACTCATAATCATTTCTTTGGATCCAAAGATGGTATACTGAAGCAGCCAAGGAAATTTTTCAAATGCTATTCTTGAACTTCTTGCTTTTCAGCCTACGAATAAATGCATTAGCTCATTCCATTTGCACATTCTTATATCTACCATACACAAATGTTAAATTCAAAAGAAAGAACTCTCGAAGATGACAAGATCAAAAATTCCATTTGACTTCTACAGAAAACATACATGAGCACCATTGTACCCCATTTTACAAGCCTTTCTTGGGAGGGAAATCTGTCCTTCACTGCCAGCCAAGATATGAAGGACTTGTTGGGAAAAGTAGCTTTAGACCATTCCAGTTTCTACCATTCATTGAGACATACATGTTTCTTATTTAATTCTACTCTGAATTGCAATTCGTCCTTCACTGCCAGCCAAAGACAAAGTATTAAGGAATGCTTAGAAGTAGCTGCTTTAGACCATACCACTTTCCACCATTTAGCTATATCCATCTTGTTTCTTATTTCACTCCAAGTTGAATTCCATGTGACTTTTCCGTATTTAGATGAAATCCAGTACATTGAGTTGTCTAATTGTCTTAGCTAATTTTAATTGATGAAAATTAGCTTGTAGGGTAGTATCTTTTGATCTGATAAGTTTCCAAGGCTACTGCATTTCTTTCAGAATACTAGATACTTCTGCAAACTCAGAAATTACAGTATTATACACCACCTTTTGGACAAAGTTGGGGATCAAAACACCTTCAGCATGTCAATTATCATGCCACATGGATAATTTTTTCACCCTTTCAACTAAAAGCTTCATGAATGGCCCAACCAATTCCCTGACATTTTAAGATTTTCTCTAGCCCCATTAGTAGGCCTGAGGAACTTTCACCTCCCATAAGCACTTACCTCTTAGAAAAGTGCATTTTAACCAAATGGGATTTCCTGAAAATGATATATAGAAAATTGTAAACTTCAATTTTTCCTCTTATTTTCCTCTGTTTCATTCTTTATTTTAGTGTGTTTCTCAGTTTTATTAAATTAGGCTTTTGTGTGAGAATTCCTAATTGGACAAAAATGGTTGCTAGCATTATTAATTACTTGTTTTATGACAGGGATGAGGCATAGCACAAATTTAGATAGTGCTGAGTCCACTTTAACATACTTCGAGGACTCTTTGAGTAGAAGGGACCTTGATGGAAGTAGAAGAAATTCAAATTTTCCATTATTTGATCTAAGAACCATTATTGCAGCTACTGATAACTTCTCTATTGCTAACAAGCTTGGCCAAGGTGGTTTTGGCCCAGTTTATAAGGTAGTCTCATTTCAAGTGTGTTTATGCATCATAAATTCCATCATGAATGTTTACGGGTACTCATTGAGTTTGAATTTGTGGTGTGCAATTGGGCTTCCCCAAATAATTCACCAAGTTGAGTTTCTTTCAACAATTGTGCACTATGACAATGATATTTGGACTTTAATTGCAGGGTTTGCTACAAAATGGAATGGAAATAGCAGTAAAAAGACTATCAAAATGCTCTGGACAAGGAATAGTACAATTCAAAACAGAAGTTGCACTAATTGCTAAACTCCAACATAGAAACCTTGTGAGAATTTTAGGTTGTTGCATTCACAAAGAAGAGAAGATGTTGATCTATGAGTACTTGCCAAATAAAAGCTTGGACTCTTTCATTTTTGGTATGTCTTCTTTTTAATATTAACCTCACTCATCATCACTAGAAAACGATCCTCCCATTACAAACATATCAGTTCCAAGTAGCAAGATTTTATAACTAAGTAAAAAAGCACGAATGCAATGCAATCTAATCCAAGTTCTCACTTCTTCATTTAGATGAAACAAAAAGGACATGTTTAGATTGGGGAAAGCGATTTGAGATTATTTGTGGAATTGCTCGAGGGATCTTATACCTTCATCAAGATTCAAGATTAAGAATTATCCATAGAGATTTAAAGGCCAGCAATGTTCTACTTGACAATGCATTGAATCCAAAAATTTCAGATTTTGGTATGGCTAGAATTGTTGGAGGGGATCAAATTGAAGCTAATACAAATTGCATCGTTGGAACATTGTAAGTATGTTAGAAAACAAAGATATACTTTTTTAACCGATTACTTGACTACCATTTTTACATCTAAGGAGAGTCCAAACTACAAGCCTTTGTAAGAAAAAAAAATAATATTAAGGATATCTCTATAATTCGTTTTCATATTGTGTTACTTCAAATTTTACATGTATGTTAGCGCCCAAAGGGCTATCTTCGACCATTTTATATTGAGGTTCAATATCTTCCTTTTTATTGTGCTATGACAGTGGTTATATGTCACCTGAGTATGCAATGCAAGGACTATTTTCAATAAAGTCTGATGTATATAGCTTTGGGGTATTGTTGCTAGAGATCGTTACTGGTAAAAAGAACAGTACTTACCATCATGATGGTCCTTCCTCAAATTTGATTGGACATGTAAGTACACGTGCAAACAATGACTACAAAATTAAGCCTATATTGTTGAGTCTAATATGATCAATATCTTGTCTCAGGTTTGGGACCTATGGAGAGAAGACAATTCCATGAAAATAGTTGACCCATTACTAGATGAGGCATACCCTGCTAATGAAGTTTCAAGATGCATTCAAATTGGACTTTTGTGCGTGCAAGAACATGCAACAGACCGGCCAACCATGTCAACTGTTGTTTTCATGTTGGGTAATGACACTCATCTTCCTTCTCCAAAACGACCTGCATTTATTTTGATGGGTACTTACAATAGTACAAACAGATCAACGAGTGCAACATCTAATTCAGTAAATGAAATATCACTTTCTGAAATTGACGGTCGTTGAAACCCCAAACTATTTGTAGCAAGTGTACAAATATTCCATTACAACATAGGATTGAGTTACTCTATGTCTACTCCACATTACCCTTTTTTTTTTTTTTGGTATGAACAATTGAACATAATGTACGCACTATAAATTATTACAAAAAAGAAGATAATATATAATATTACACAAATTGTGATTGTCCAAAACTTGTGATGAAATCACTACCATCTCCTTTAGCTTTTTCTTTCAAGTGGTTTCTGAAATTAATATACAAAAAGTTAACTGCAGATATATGTTTTGTGGAGATAACTTCATTGGTTTTCAGAACAAGATGTCCAAAGTTACAAAGATCTTTTCTCTTGGTGTGAAATTTACTAAGTTTAACCATAAAGATTTAATAGAGGAATGCTAAATGCATAATACTGGAATTTAATTTGGATTTCAGGGTGTTTTACTCAAAATGGAACCATTGTATTTATGAATTGTGCAAAGCCTATTGATATGCTTGGGTATGGCTAATATTTTTGACTTAAAAGAACACTTCAACCAAGACAATATGACAAAAAAAGTTAGAACAACAATTTATAACTTTGATGGCAGATCCTTTTGTATGGCAAGGAGAAGTGAAAAAATGGGTGACAAAAAGTTGTAATCATTTTCTCATTTTTGCTTAAATTTGGCCCAATTCTACTTTTGTGGTCACTTATATTTGTGAAGGTGCCTTATTGAGAGTGTGTGATTCTTTCCTTGAAGTTCACTTGAAAAAAAAAGAAGAAGCTCAAACTAGTTTTCACAACATCAACATCATATGGAACAAATTAATGTTATATAGCATGACACAAATGATGAATATAATTTCAGAAAATAATGTTAGACATCTACAAATTTTAAACAATTTCAATTCGTCAACCTGCTGCTTATAGGTTTGCAATTTTATTTTATTTTTTTGGTGAAATGGGTATAGGTTTGTAAAAATTTTAAGAAAAAGAGAAGATATCCATTGAAAGAATTTTAATATTTTTTGGGTTGGTTTAACGAAACTATATATAATTTCTTTGCAACATGCATAAAATCTGAATGTTCTAGATGTGCTAAACATCCTATTCAAACCTTCATTTAGATAAAAGGTAGAACTAAATATTATACAATGTTTTGTTTAAGACATTGTTTTAAATGATATTATTTTTAACATCTAGATAAAAACACAGGTGTATTGACAACCTTTCTTAAGACCTAGCTATGATGATTTTACTGTCTTCAAACAAGAAGTGATTCAGTGATGCCAATTTATTTTTATTTATCAATGTGATTTACACAATGTCGAGTAAAAAAAAAATTGAATGCAAGTAACCCAAAAACAATTTTTTTTTTTGGTGAAGAACCCAAGTACAAATGTAGCATGCTTTTCAACAGTGGCGGCTCCAGGAATTTTTTTCAGGATGTTCCTCAACTAACCCAAATACAATTTTTTTTTTTTAATTTTTTTTTTAGTGAAGAACCCAAATACAAATGTAGCCTGCTTTTCAACAGTGGCGGCTCTGGGAATTTTTTTCAGGGTGTTTCTCAACAAGCATAAATTACACAATCTAATAAAAAGAAAATTTTGTATATTGACAACAACAATAAAAAAACACGCAAATACATAAAGTTTATAATTGTCTTTTATGTGGTTTTCTTATCAAATATTTGTCCATAATTCTAGTAAAAGAATAAACAATAAACTATAAGTTCATTTGAAATATTAATAAAATCATTAATTATTGTTATTTAGTTGTTTCATTAATTTATTTGTCTTTTATAAACTATAATTTGTTATATTGTTGTTTCATTAATTATAAAATTATTAATTATTGTTTAGCCTAACATAATTTAATTTGTTTGTCTTTTATAATGTATTGGTTAATTAAATTATTAATTATTGTTTATTAGTTGCTTCCCCCAATTAATTATTGGTTAATTAGATTATTTTTTTATACTTATGTATTAATTAAATTAATATTTATTTAATATTTTTATATTATAATATATTTCATTTAAAATCTATTTTTTGTGAATTTCTTGCTCATTTGTGATATTTTCATCTAAATTTTGTGTTATATTTTTTTTATTACTAATAATAAATTTATTCATCTAAATTTTGTGTTATATTTTATTTATTACTAATAACAAATTTATCCATTAATCATTTTTGAGCCTCAATTAGTTTTTTTTTCTTTTTTTCTTTTTTAAAATGTTTCATATCCAGATGAATATTTTTTAGTAGACATTTCTAATCATACAATATATTTATAAAAATTAAAATGAAAAATAAATTTCAAGTGTAAAGCAAATGAGAAATAAAACCTGATTTATATAAAAAGTATTGTTGTAGTTTCACCAAACAATAACAAGTTTTTAACAATCTTAACCTGCATAAATAAAGATTTATTCATCATATTACTAATAACTAAATATATATATATATATATATATATATATATATATAAAAACACAAGATTAAAAATAATAATAATAAATAATTATAACAGAGGATGCCTGCCAAGATGGCACCCACAAAAAACGTAAAACAAATTCTATTGCAAAAAGGAAAAAAAAAAGTCAAAGTCTTAACAAAACAAAAAAAAAAAGTCAAAGTCTTAACCAAAAAAAAAAACGCAAGCTTAACCCAAAAAAATAAAAAGCTTGAAGGCCCAAACGTGGTGAAACGTCCAGCCCACTGCCCAGAGAAAACTTAAGACTCTAACAAATCTAAAGAAGAGTCTAGAGAAAGGCAGAATGGCAGAAATCAAAGTACCTCAAAAGTCAAAAGTCAAAACCCATTCAGCCATACTTCAGTTCTACAGAATCAAAACACAAACGTAGCAGCCAAAAAAAAAAAAAAGAGATCGGAGGAAGCTTGGTCTAGGGCCGGCCCTGACAGTGGGAGTGGAGAGAAAGAAAAAGAGAGGTAGAGAGCAAGAGTTGAGAGAAAAAGGCAGAGAAAGAATGAGAAAAAGAAAGGTAAAAATTTTAGGGATTTGAGGATTTTTATTTGTTTTGACAACTTGTAATAGCGTATATTTGGTTTCGGTTTTTTATATATTTTATATTTTTTTGAGAATCCGTTTGCTAAAACGTTGGGTTTGCTTTACCTTGTTTTTTTCTTTAGGTTGAGTTTGTAATCTATTATTTAGGATTGATGTTGGGTTTGTAATCTGTTATTTAAGATTGATGTTGGGCTTTTTTTTTTTTTTTTTTTCCTTATGGGCTTGATCTATTATAATTTTTTTTTCTTCATATTTTAGTTCAAAATTTTTTTTGGGCTTTTATTTTATTTATTTATTTTTATTTTTTTGTTGCTTGAAAGTAGAACAAAATATATATTTCTTTATTTGAAGGTGTTCCTAATTTTGGTTGAGGGGTAAACAAGTAATTTTATTAAAAATTATTACATATAAAATTTTTTTCAGGTTAGATGTTCTTGAAAACATCCTGGATTGTATGTAGTGCCGCTACTGTACAAACTGATATGCCACCAATAATAGAGAGCCGATTCAAATATTCATTTACTATTCATTTACAAGGTGGTTAAAGTCCACCACTCAAATTCATTGTCAAATTAGTTTGTAATCTTTATTTAATAAAATTTGTTGTGCCTTTAGCATTTTCCTACATATATTATTTACCTAAAATTAATTCAACAAGTGAGAAATTGAGAATCAAAAGAGAGAAGGTGGATTTATATGAATGGATGCCGTAACTAACCTTCTTTGGCCATAGCTTCAGTTTTTAAGCTATGAGTCTCGTCATTGCAACATAGAGAGCAAGTTCCATCACGAAAATGTCCGCAACAATGAACGCAGGGCAAGAGGTACTTTGCATCATTTACTTGGATTGTTCCCGTAGCCACCTCCACTGTATAAAATATCAAGTATTATAACCTATAACTTTTGTAATGTACTTATCATCATGATAATTAAATGCATCATACATATACTTGGTTTATTGCAATTCTCATATCAGAGAAATGAGCCCATTTATAATTTTTATACTATTTGATGCAAGTAATTATAGAAGCATGCTTAATATTTTCAAGAAACAAAATTATTAATGAAAAGTTAAATTCACTTTAATTGTCAAATTAATCTCTAAACTTTAATTTTAATCAATTGAGTCCCTCATTTTGTAAAACTGATAACACTCCCTTGAGATATATCAAAATATATCATACTGTTTGAAGAATACAATTAAATGAAATATGGTAAATTATTCGACCCTCCTTTGAAATTATCAAAACTAGCATTTAACCCGCGCAATGCGCGGGATCATTTGAAATCTCATAAGTAGAAGAGAAGTTTGGCTAATAAAATCAATTTTTAAAGAAAAAATTTGTTGCAAAGTGTGTAAGAAATTATTACCATGCATTCTAAAGATTCTCAATCATCACAACCCAAACTTTGGTAGTATTTACGAAAGATCCTGACAAATTACATTGAAATAAAACAAACCTTTTCAGTATACAACTAACCCAACCAAAAAGCTTAAATCAAAACCAACCCAACCAAAATACTCAAAACTAACTCATATTTCTCAGCTCATAATCAAATGAAAGGAAGAAAAAAAAAAAATAAATAAAAAAACTTTTAACATTCAATTTCAACTATAGAAAATGCTGCTTGTGGAGGTAATAGACTCCCTTGAGATCTTAAAATGGCAGATTTTGATCGAATCAGCGCAGGTGAAACAGAGTGGACACCATCAACTGGTGTTGAAGATTTGGATGGATGCATTTTGCTAGCAGCAAAACTGTACCTATTCACCAAAATGACTCAATGCAACATCATTTACATATCCAATAATCTAATGAGCTTATGCAGATAGCAAAACACATAAATTAAAATAATGGTCAGCCTAGCAGGTAAATCTACTTTGTACTCAAACCTCAACACATCATACTTCTCACTTTTTAGCAACAGAAAAAAAGGGGGAAATGTATTTATTTTAATCATTTGATCATGCTGTTAAAAATGACAGCAAATGAAGTGTCAAAGTGAAAATATAATAAAAATGTACAAAAGAAATACAACTTCACATATTGAACTTTGGTGGTATTTATGGAGGAGCCTGACAAATTACATTGAAATAAAACAGACATGCCTTTTCACTATACAACTAACCCAACCAAAAAGCTTAAATCAAAACTTACTCATATTTCTTAGTTCATAACCAAATCAAAGAAAAAAAAAATTGTAACATTCAATTTCAACTGAAGAAAATGCTACTTGTGGAGGTAATAGACTCCCTTGAGATCCTAAAATGGCAGATTTTAATCAAATCAGCGCAAGTGAAACAAACTGGGCATCATCAACTAGTGTTGAAGACTCGGATGGATGCATTTTGCCAGCAGCAAAACTGTACCTATTCACCAAAATGACTCAATACAGCATCAGAACAAAAGGGGAAAATATATTTATTTTAATCATTTGATCATGTTGTTAAAGATGACAGCAAATCAAGTGTCAAAGAGAAAATATAATAAAATTGAGAGAAGCCAGGCTGGATAGATATTCTGTAAATCTCCAAAGCTACTATCTTTCAAGTTGAAAACATGAGTTTCATTTTGATCATTGAAGAAAATGCAATTCCTTTTATACCCGGTAAACTCTTCAGCCAAAATCGATAAACAACAATCATTACCCAAAACAAAAACAATAATTACACTTTGAAATCAACCACTTTGGGACCATCACTGTCTCTAACATACCGGTTGGTATGTTCTACCCTCCTCCTTTCTTTATTAAAGCATCTACCAACAACATAGAGAGCTCCACATGACTCCACCAAGTGCTTCTGGCTACCCAAAGGGCTTGAAAAGTCATTAATTAAATAAACAAACGTTCAGAAGCACAAAGATTAAAAAGTGATAAGGGGTCTCTATAGGATGCATTTAGATGTCCATATTTATTGGTGTAACAGCCCAAAAATAAACATAATTATGCAGATAGAGTAGAATATTAACTAAAATCTAAGAGATAATCAACTTTGTATTAAAAACATTACACTTTCAGATTTCAAAGTTCTACTATTTCAATCACTCTTCAAAACTCATCATGAGATCAAAACTCTAACAATGCATTCAATTCAAGAGGCACAAAACCAAAGTTTTCTGAATCTGATTTATAGAACCAAAAAACAACAAAAATTAAAGCTCCATACAAAACCATAAAAGAGCTGACAATAAGAAAGGCAAATATCAACACCGAGCCCTTTACATAACCAAAAGACCAAAAATAAAACACACATAATAGAACTAACAACAAAAATATACATCAAATTGAATCTCACATCAAATATTCACATTTTAAATTGCCACGCCAGCCATTTACAAATTATTTTACTAAATAATTACAGTATATATTTAATTTGATGCACTAACTCTAGCAACTTAATATAATCTCTTACTTTGGTATAAAAAAATTCAGCAATTCAAATATTTTAGTTGACTATAACAAAGAAATTGTATTTGTAAAGAACCGGTTATTGTGTAGGAGAAGATGAAGAGTTTATTGTGAGGTGACACCGTTTCAATCTCTACTACCAAAATACCAAAACAAACAACCCTAAACAAAATTATATTCTACCGAGAATTGGTTTAATCTTCTTCCTCTTCTCATGTTCTGTCTAGAATTAGTTTTCTTTTGAGTATTCGGGTTAATCTCCATATTTATAACCAAATTATTCATTTCCATTAAAATTTTATTTTAAACAGCCATAGTAAAACTGCTCAGATTTTTATCATGATGAGGGAAAAAATCTAATGAGAAGATTACATATCAAATTTTAATGGAATTTCATTGAACATATATAATGTAACACCAAAAGAACATTTGCTGTTATAACCAAATTAATAAATTCCATAAATATACCCCTGAGTACAGAATGTTGACCAACAGCTTTGATGGCCCCAAAACTTAAATTCTGCATTTTGATTGAACAGTACACTAAGACAACAAATAATCAAGTGAAGATTATGAAATACAATACCTAAAAATGAGTGTAAATATTAAAGTATGAAAATGCAGAACTGAAATAGGCAAGAAAATATTCTAACATGTTCCCAATTTTCCTGAAGTTCAAAAAGATGCTGATAATATGTGAGACACATCATGATGTACAACAACTAACTTTCTTTTATCAAGACCTTTGTTTTAATAATGCCAATCAATTCAAAGAAAAATATGCCATTTGTGAGATATAGAAAAAAGATGACCATAAGTTAGGTTAAATAACATAGACCAAAGTCTGAAATTTACTATAGCAAAAACTTAAGTGCAAAATCTGTTTTACTTGGCAGTATTAAGCAATGACCATTCACCAATTTAAACTCAAGCATCAAGATTGATGCAATAATCTAAGTATATAAAAATTGTGTAGAATGTTGTTAACTATTGCAATTAGTCATATGCAATAGAACCCAACATTTACAAATTAGAGGGCATAGAACCAAAGTCTTATTAATCTCATTTATGGATTTAACAACACATAAAACCATTTAAAAAAAAAAAACCAATTACAAAAAAACTTAAACCTCACCATGAAAACATAACAGAACTAACCAAAAAGGCCAAAAATTGAACATGCATAACAGAATGAACAACACATTCATCACAAGAAAAACGACATCAAAAGGGCCTAAAACAAAAATGGAACATAATAATAACAAAAGCAAAAATATTGAATTTTAACAAAAACAAATTTTAATCAATACAACAATCGAACAAACAGAACTCAAGAAATTGTAAAAATAAAACGGAAATTAAGGAAAAAGGTAGCAGATTAGCATCAATGGAGAAAGGCATTTTAATGTTCAATACCTTCTTATTCTCTATGTTCCAGGGATTCATTTTTTAAAATCAGAGCAACTACAAATGAAAAAATTTAAATATATACTGCAAAAACCTTAACAACAATGCTAAACCTTAACAACAATGCTAGAGAAGAGACATGGGAAACGAAAATATTAAAAGGGGAAAATATTTCAACAAAAAATTAAAACAACATAAATGAAATGACAGAACTTTATTTTTTTGGCAACGCATAAATCTATGTTATTCAACCTTAGAGAAAAAGGTAGGCAAACCTTAAACCTTAATTGAGTAGTGCGGCAAAACAGTATTTAACAAAATCTTTGTTATCTATCTATCTGTTTGAAACACTAATTGAATGGAAAAAAAAAAAACCCTACCTTCTACTAAACCTATATATTTTTGAAAACCCTAGAAACGGTAATTGAATAGAAAACCAAAAAAGGGGGAAAAATGCGTACCTTCTGAATTGTCTGTTGTTGAAGAGCAGAGACGGGATAGCTTCTAAATCGTCTGTTGTTGGAGAGGACGAACAAAGATTTCAGTCTTCACTATTGCAGAGAACGAACAGAGGTTTTCACTGTTGCAGGGGTTTTTTTTTTTCGCCTCTGTTTGATGGGTTGGAACACGCTAGTCTGATTTGTGTGTATATGGAGGTGCAGCGAAGAATCACAAGTTTGAGTCTGAATTTTGATCGGGAAATACAGTTTGGGTTTTAGGGTTTGCGTTTTATTTTATTTTATTTTAAGCGGGCTGGTGTGTGAAAGTGAGTCTCTCCAAACACACCGTGCAGTTTTTTAAAGTCCTAAACGTGTGTGTCTCTTAATTCCGATCATTAGCCTAGGCCTCACCAGTTATATTATTGCTAAGGTTTATTGAAAAAAAAATAATTTTATTTAAATATTGTGCTAATGTAAAAAATTGTGAAAATTTCAGAGGTTTCGGTTATATATATATATATATATATATATTAGATAGCACTTGTCCTAAAGGATTCTATAAATGGCATATTCTTTATGAGGTTTGTAAAAATGCAAAAATTAAGTCTATATAACCTCTTAAAGTATGAATTTAGTAACGAAATATTCCACTTAAAAAAAAAAATTATTACCAAACTATGTTTGAAGTGACACTCTTATCGTTTGAGGTTTATGGATGAATGAAACTATTCCTTTGAATTATGTATGAATTCGTATAATATTTTTTTTTAAATTAATATTTCATTAGTTAAAACTTAATTGTCACATTTATTCAAACTTCAAGGGATCCTTAACATGAAACTATTAAGGGGAGTATCATTTTGATAACATTCAATGGTGGGTTTTGTAATTTATCCCCAAAAAAATGTATGAATAGCCTCATATGCTATAATAGATTTGCACGGAAGACCAAAATTCAGTTATCTTGGCAAAGTGAAATTGATTGAATTGACAAAAACTAAATTTTAAAGATTCATTGTACTAAATTGGATTTTAACTAATCAACAAAGGAGGGAAAAAGAAGCCTCTCTAACATTTGTGAAAAAGATGAAGGGAAGTATGTCTATAAAGGAATAAAAGATGACAATACACTAACGTCTGCTTTCATCGTTGGGTATCTTTGCCACCACAGCTGAGAGAATGAGAAGGAAAGCTGCAAAGAGGAATATAAAACTTTTGGAATTCATTTTCTTTTGGGGTTAGATGCTTCTCACAAATCTCACCACCAATATTTGAGGTAGTATGCTTCTTCCAATGACCACTATTTATATAGGTATATGAGAAATACAAATCTTTTATCCCACTTTTTTTGTTTCACTTTATTCTCCAGAGTTATGAAAAAGTACTTTTTGAAAAAACTAAGTGTTTAGTAAGCAATTATCAAACTTATCTTTTAAATTTTACATTTATGACACTCATTAATGATAAGACTGCCACCATTTTTCAAAGAGCAACTCATTTATTATACTTATTAACACGCATTAATGATAAATATTGTACAAACTTATTTTTTAAGTTTTATATTTATTACACTCATTAATGATAAGATTGCCACCATTTTCCAAAAAGCAACTCAATTATTATACTTATTTACATGCATTAATTTATCTTTTAAATTTTATATTTATTATACTTGTTAATGATAAGCCTGCCACCATTTTCCAAATAGCAGCTCATTTATTATACTAATTTACACTCATTAATTTTGTATTTATCTTTTAAAAGAGTAGCTTAGTGCTTCCACCTGTCATGTAACCTAGCCCAAAACCTATTTTTATTTTCCTTCTTTTTTCTTCTATTTTTTTTTTCTTCTCATCCAAACCTCTGCGATCTTCTTCTTTTCCCTTTAGATATTTTCCTCCACACAAAGAGGTCCTCTCTCTCTCTCTCTCTCTCTCTCTCCTGCAAAATTAAAGAAACATCACCACCAAGCTTTCACTCTCACACTCATAAACTCAACTATTCCATCCACAACCAAACCCACAAATCATACCTTCTTGTAATATACCGCCACTCCAATCACACCTTCCATCTCCAACGATCTTCTCCAATATACCACCACTTCCAACTCCCCCATTTCACATAGTGAGATCCTTTCGTTATTGTATTTTTTGTTGACTGGGAAAATTTGGGAATTCAAAATAAAGCTAAGGGTAATTTAGGAATAATATGCATAACTAGCAACGGTAACAATGCAAGCAAGAGTGTGTTTTCGTATTTCATCTTAGATGGCCCATAACCAAAATGTGCTTTTGGATTAATTGCAATTTCAAAATGCACAATTTGGAAATCTTGTGTTTGGTCCAAAAATACTAAACCAAACTGGCACTTAAAATGATAGGAATCATAGGATAAACATTGGAAATCATTATACAACTCAAAAATTTATGCTTGAGAAAATTTATTGGTCTTGGAAGTTTGAACCACTCCAATATGATTGCAATCCATTGAGAAAAGTAAGGACAGAGTCCATGGATATGGAGTAGGCTTAGCTTCAGGGAGACCTAGGAATATCAAGCATTTTAAATAACAAGTTAGGTGACAAGGTGAAAGAAAAACCCTGAACCAAGAGGGGCAAGATAGAAAAAAATTGGAGGGTAGAACATGCAATCCATATTCAGAAATGGAATGATCGTTCCGAGTGCGTCTATTATGCAGACAGGATAGAGGAGGTGATGTCACGTCATCATCCATATATGGTGAGGTATCATAGGATCACTCGATTATATATCAATCGCAATAGCGCTAAAATGGAAATTTTGGTAATGTGGACAAATTTATTTTGTTTTGCAAGTTGTCTTCGATGTCATGTTCATGTCCTACTTAATAATGCCAGTCATTTAATGACAGATTGCAAACCAATTGGCTGTCCTCAACTGGTTCAATGAAGAATCTAACAAATACAAGTTCATTAAGAAATCCCTTGAGGATGTGGATGAGGTTGATCATATAGATGTGACAGCCAATGATGAAGCAGCAAACCACACTGAAACACTAGATGTAAGGCCTAGTACACGCTCAGCTGCTCTAGTGCGTACACGTCGTCGACGTGCCCCCACCCCTCATTTTGCCACTAAGACCCCTTATCCACCCTTGTCCACCCCTCATGACACAACTGGACCCCCCATACCACCCATCCCTCCCATTGACACCGGATCTCCCATGTCATTTACCCATGCTGAATTCGAGTCCTCCCCACACACCACCGCCGTTGACCACAACTCGCCCATGGCCCCATCCTATAGCTCCCCCCAGAAAGTTATACCCACCTCTAGCCTTCAAACACCCCAAGTTGAGCTCATGTCTACCAGCCCGAGTCATACACAACATCCTCCTACCTCCTTCTCTCCCTTGATGCATGTTGCACGAGCGACACAACCACATGATGGACACGTTGAGCAGGGGCAACGTGATCAAGTTGAGCAGCCACACAATGCAAATGCTCACGCTCCACCCAAACAGAAATTGACTTGCACCATCCAACCAAAGAGATGCAACATAGGTTCCCACCTGTTATTCCAAGTGCTTTATTGTTATTTTTATTTCATCTATTTTTTGTGGTTCTATGTGCATGATTTTGTTTTTTTTTTTTTTTTTTTTTTTTTTTTTGTTTTTTGTTTTTTTTTGTTTTTGTTTTTGTTTTTGTTTTTTTGTTTTTTTGTATAAGCTTAAAAATAGTTTTATGAGTAGGTTACAGCTCCAAATGAGTCATTAGAGTAGGTTATAGCTCTGACTGATTAAAACGCTCACCCTACAACCAAATAGTACAATAGACGCGACTAGAAAAGAAGTAAACGCGGGGAGGGTGCAGCCTAAAACCACCTTTAGTGGAGCATTCTAGAAGATATTTTTTGAAAAAGTATGGTTTTTGCCTTTTCTTTGATTTGGTAAAGTTCAGTTGGTTTTCTGTTTACTGTTCGCATTCTGAATGTACTAGCCCACTAAATGTTTTGAATCCTGTTCCTTATTTGCCAACTAACCAAATGTATTGGGTGCAATATACATGGCAATTTACCATCCTTGTTGCTCGAGTGGGGTCCACATGGACTTGTGGATAATTGAAATTCTTGGTCTTTGAATTTAGGAAGTAGAGGGACTAAAACTGCCAGGGCTATGGTCCCAGAATTCTGTAATATGGTAGCAAGGACGGTAAATTGATCAACTTATTAGAAATGGTGGCCTTAGTAATTGAAAAATGTTGAGAGACTATGTTTGTGTTTCTATGAATTAAATAACAATGAGTGTCTATATTTTTGGCTTGTTTCAGGAGGATAAGTTGCCCTATTCTTTCTATATATCATATAAGGAGCTTGTTGTGCCTCTTGGCACTTACTTAGAGAAAAACAAAAGTTAATCAAATGAGACTGGCAGTAGAAGTGTCACGCTTTAGCTATTGCAATTGGATTTTAGTTATTGCTCCTGTTTTTTGAATGAGGCATTTAAAGGGTGAATTATGAGGCTTTGCTATTGTTTGTTTACTTGATAACAAATTTGCATTTTCTATGGAGAAGGCACTCTCAATAGTTTATCAACCACAAGCCGTTTTCCGAATCCGTCCGGTTAATTGTTGTTCAGTAACAATTTCTGGTATGATATTTTGTATTTTGTTTGCATTGCCATTTCATATGGACACATTAACTACAAGACGACATGAACTCTTTTACCTTTTTTATATAATTGGTTGCTTTGTGATACTTTATTATGAGTGGACTACCGCTAGTTTTCATTGGTCTAGAGACCATCATTGAGCTACTTATTTGCTATTCCATTGCAGTAGTTTTGTGATATTTGTGTTTGTAGTATGGTCTTTACCAGTTATTTTGAATAGGAATACTTTTCAAAGGATTGCTTGTCTTGACAACTTTTGTTACTGATAGAACCTGCAAAGTCATTTTTTCATTGTTCTTTTCATAATAGTTAATAAATTCATATACAATGCCAAGTACATATAACTGAATGGTTTTACTTGTACTTCTGAAAAAAAAAAAAAAATCGTGTATGCCCTGCCCTAAATTATCTATAAAGGATTACACCAGTCTAATTTTAATTGATTGATGCTGCCCTATACTTGTATGCCCTGCCCTATACTTCTAAAAAAAAAAAAAAATCTTGTTGTCCGATGTTAATCCTGCCTTTCAAAGCAGCAGACTGGGTTATTGATCCAACGTAAATGTAATCACTTAAGATGTGACATTGTGTTGTTATTTATGACAATTCGAAGATGTTTCCCCTTGTTGGAACTGTGCAGTTTTTCAGCCCAAGAGTAATTTAAATATAAATATTGCCATGATCCAAACTCCAGTACCAACTAATTCAAAGATGTACTTTCGGTGGAGCATGCACGTATGCTAGAAGAGAGATCATGAAAAGTATCATTTTAGCCTTTTTGCTTGAATTAAATAATCCAAAATGAAGCTCATTGAGATGGGTGGCTCAACTGTGAGTTAAATAAGTTGAACTAAGTTTTGTAATTTGCGAGGTAGTCCATTTTAAAGTTAATTATTGTAGCTGGCATGTGATAAAAAAGTTTGCTCCACATTTCTCCTAATCTACAAATTGTTGTTGTTATTAAGGTTAGTTTAGTTAATACAAGTATTTTAGTTGTTCTACACTATATTTACACTTCTGTGCTGCTGTTTAGCAACTAATTCCAAAGGTGATGGATACTAAGGTTTAAGTTGTTTCTTTATGCATTTAATTTGTTCCTTATAGGTGCACCTTTGTCTCAATTTAAAATAATTTATAGTCTTTTTGTTTCCTTTCTGCAAGACAAGTAAATTCAAGAATTGACTGCTGAGTTGGGTACCATTGCTACATATTCCAGTCCATCTAGGTTTAATCAGGTTTTCCTTGGTACCTAAATTACCTGTTAGTTTTCTTAAGTTGACATACACTAGTCTTGATATTTTTTGTATCTCAGGGTATGTACTCACTGCGGTGGACATATTGTAAAGAATTGGATTTATACCACCCTCGTTGGAACTAACGGGATTTGCAAGGCGCGGAAGAAAGATACTTTCTGCATTTTGTCTTCAGGTCTGGTTATTATCGTCGCTGGCGGATGTACTGGATGCCTATTGAACCTTCGACATAGTGAATCCTTTTAGGTTTTTTTTTTTTTTGGTTGCTGTACTTGAATAGAATTTATTAGCTTTGCTTCATGGGATATTAATAAAGTGCCAAGGCCTCGTAATTCAACTAGCAATTCTTAGTATTTTCAACTAAGATAGTCAGGATTTAAAACCTCCATCCCCCTATGACAGTATATCGAATTATCCAAAAATTAGTGAAATATTTATGAGAAACGGACAATCTTATGGTTGATATTACCACTATCAAGTATTTTTAAACAAGTGAGGTTTTATTTGGATGCATTATTTGGTTAATATGCAACCTTCCGGGTGGAACCAAGCTGCAACATGTGTGAAACCATATAATCTGTCTTATTCAAAGAATCTTTTGGCTGTTCATAATAGTTTATTTGTCAAAATCATTACATAATGATTCTTCAGCAGCTTTTAGTGTTAGACTAAAATCGTTTTAGTGTTAGACTCAAAAGGCAATCCATTTTGCATAATGACACTCACACGAAGTTGAAAATGCCAGTTACGTGACAGCTGCTAATTCGCTTTAAAGTTCAAACTCCTAAGCAACTCAGTACAAGAAACACAGATTAAGTTCTAACAAAACAAATAGTGCCCATAGGACCTGCTATCTCTTCTTAGTATGAGCATTACATTTATTTGGATCCATGCTATTTGCCTTCTCAGAGGCATGGTCCCCAATTCGTCTAGACCACCTTCATTGATATTGGATGTCCAAATTAATCAAGTTTACAAGAACAAATGTAAATTCAACAAGTTACCAACGCTTTGACATGGAAATGAACTAAACCAAGGATGCAAGGTTTAACAAAAGTCGATGCTTATAAACTATGCCACAAATTTTAAAGGAACTGGAAAATACAAAAAATGTTCCCACCATGGTCCTGTACATTCATCCGGCATATGCATCATTTAGGTAGAGAAATTGTTAGATGTTCAGGAGTGGTGTCCAATGCAACACTAATACAACATAAATATGGCATCATTTAGTTTAACTACATGTTCTTTTGCACACTCTCTAATCACGGGAGCAATGAAAAATATATAAGGAAGAGAGGGAGTGAGAATAACAGGATTATAATACCTATGTCTTGCATAAGAGCATCCACAGCAGATGTGGTATAAAAAATGTCATTTTGGCACACCAGAAACCTACTTTATTATTTTACCACATCATTTTATCACATCATTTTACAATATTTCATTTATCAGATGTTTTATCATTCAATTTTATACATTAAAAGAATATTTACTACACATTAAAATAATATATTATTTCCTCCTCCATTATCATCAACAATAGCAACAACATCAACGGCACAACCACCAACCACCAATATCTACTGCCGCAACAACACCTCTACTGCAAACCAACCACCACAATTACTCACCAATATGGCAATATTAGATCAACCCAAATTACAGCAAAAAAAAAAAAAAACCCACAAATTGCAACCAAACCCATTCCATTCGATTCGATCCGATCCGAACCCCAACTCTACGGGCTCGACCCAAATAAAAACCGAGTTTCACCGTCGTCGACAAGCATGATCGTGACGAACACTCCGGCGGTGGACCTCGCCCTCACAAACCTCGCTTACTGCTCACACATCGATCTTCATGGCTTCGCCGTCCCTGGCACCAAGCTCTACCTTACCTCCATCACCAATTCCTTTGTTCTTTCTCGGACAGGATGAAGATCTATTTGGTTTGTGATGATTCCATTTCTGGGTTTTGTTTTGAACTGGGAATTGGAGTTTGATTTGAGGTGCAAAGAGAGAAGAAAGAAGATTTTTGGGTTTGATTTGAGGTGCAAAGAGAGAGACATTTGAGGTTGAGGGAGGAGCTGGGAATCTGATCTGAAGAGGAAAGAACACCAGTTGGGAGAGAGAGACAGATTGTGAGGAGAAAGAAAAAATGAATTAAAGAAGTGAGAGGAGAGAGAAAAGTCGAATAAAAAAATAATAAACGCAAATGCCATATTCTTCCGTATCGTGGCAAATTGCAACGTTACTGTTCAATGTTGCAAAAGTTTGACACATTTAACACATTTGATAAAGTTCCGTTTTTGGTGTTTGGTGTGCCAAATGTGTCATATTATAACATTTAACACATATACCACATCTGCTAAGGATGCTCTAAGGTAGCTCCAAAATAATAGGTACAACCCTACCCACTATAACATTTGCATTTGCCTCCAAAATAATACTGTGTAAAATAGAATGTAAGATTTAGTGTGCGTTTGGGAAGCGCGTTTTGCGCTTCCCAACATCATGTTTTGCGTTTCCCTTTTTTTTTTTTTTTTTGGAGAAGCGTTATGTGGCTGTGGTAGAATTTTCAGTGGGTTCCATGCACTGTTCACGGGATCCACAAACCTCTTTATTCAGTAACATTTTCATTAAAAATTGGTCTCACGGTACTATTCACACATTTTAAAATTATTTTGCTACAGTGTTTTCAATTTTCATTTCTCAGCGATATCCAAACAGACCCTTAATGGAGGAATCAAGTTTAATGGAGGAAGAATAATTATTCCATGTTGACTTCCCAATTCCATATGAAAATCTATCCATAATCTGTCGTAGGAAGGCTAGTAATGCCGTGTGTACTCTTCCATCAGGCCTAAGCTCCCTCCAAAATATTGATTCAAGCAAATAAAAAATTATTCAAGCCCAACAATCTGTTAACTAGTATTTTAAAAAGAAAAAAAAAATTAGGTCGGGTTGGGTCGGGTTTAACATGATACTAACCCGAAACCTGAATGAGACCCACTTGTTTGAACTGAACCTGGCCCAAACACAAACTAACCCTTCAGGTTGGGTGGGTCCTTGCTTACCCCCTATTTGCGTTATACCTCAAAAGGACTAGTCAAAATTGAGGATTTTTTTTTGAGAATTTTTGTAGTTGTTAATAAAGCTCAAATCTACCAAGTAAATGTCCGATATGGGACTCATCACACACCCACACAACACATACTTAGACAATATCCAAATTAGATATAGGGGGTCACATATTCAGACATACTTGTTACTGAAAGGGTGTGGTCATTCTATAAATAGATACCTACGAGAAGGCCTCATATAGCAACTTATTTTACTCTAAACTATTTTCAACTTGTACATGAGTTTGACCCTATCAACACATTCACCAAGCCTCTATCATACAACAACAAGCCTTAATCCCAAATTTTTGAGGTTAGTTATGGATTCTCAACATGTAGTTAGGAACAAAGCCAGTCACATGTATTCTTTTTCTCCATTTTATTATATTTGAAGGCATATTCTCAATTACTTCCTTAATTGATAAATTTGTTAACCAAACACAAAAACATCATCATATTGAGATAAACACAATTAGGAGTAGTGCCCTAAAACTCAATTGAATAGCATTATCTTTTAATAATAAAAGTTGTTTTATTTTCTGAGATTGTTTTTTGCATGAATATTTGAACGTTATATATTCTAATCTAGGAGATGCATTGTAGGTGATTTAGGTATGAGAATGAAATCCGCATACAGAAGATCTAAATTATAAGTTCCTTGTAAACTTATTAATCCTAGTTCGAAGTTGGTGATGAAATTAGACATTTCATTTGCAAAGACTACAACATATAAATTATGAGGATTTATTGTAATAATGGAAGTGGAGAATTCTGATTAACTGATATGTTGGTGTGTTTAAATTGTGTGGGATATATTAAACTAGACCAGTATGAGATTTATTATTCTATTAACTATAGTCACGTGAACAAATATATATCATGACTACTATTTGCATAGACTCTCAATTCTGTGTGGATGATGAATTCAACATGAATTTTTTTGCTTGCTTTTATGTATACCAAAGTGAGATCTTGCATGGTCAAAACATAGTATGTTAGGCAATTACACATAGTGTTCTAGGGACACACATTCCCAAGACGGAATCCATAATTTGTGTTTAGAGACACAAAACATTCTATTGAGATAGGTTTAACGAGAATTGATTATTCAATGTGTTGGGTCCGACCACTTTAATTAAGAGTTTCTAAATATAAATTTCATAAATACAAGAATAATCAAAAGATTAAACTATAGACTTTTTTTTTTTTTTATTTCACTATAAATGATTTCATGGGGGGCCAAATGCTAATATAATAGAGTCTTGGGATAAATCTTTGATTTAATAACAACCTAGATTGCAACTGTAAAGTTGTGATTTACAACTATGTTTTATGTTGGCTTTATTCCATGACAAAAAGTGTTGTAATTACTCTAATTTTGTTCCTTGTATTTTGTGAGATTTTATTGTATTGGGTTTAGTATTAAGTTGGTGAAGACTCAAGCTTAAATGAAGAATCAGTGGATTTTGCGAGAAGCTCGCTAGAAGCTAAGCCGCAAAAGAGCATGTGAGGAGCACATGACTGGAAGCTGAAGAGTCATGCCAGGCTGTCGTTTTCACGAGTGTCTCACGGGTAAGGCCTTCCCGCGAGACAGTCACGAAACATTCTGCCTGGAGGATTTTTATGTGTGACTTCCTTACCCTTCACCCATACTATATATACCCTAATTTCCCACAAATGTAAAAGAGGCTATTCAGAGAGAAAAAACCCTAGATAGGTTTTCTACAACACACACACCCATCTTTGAGAGAGAGAGAGAGAGCTACTCATCCTTAGTGAGAAATCATTGTAGTCTCTTCTCCTTCCCTCTCCCATTATCATACCTTGAGAGGAGATTTGTGCCTAAACATAATCCACACCTTTGTAGTGTAGTGAGTGTTTTTGGTGTTGCTGGGAAGCATTGGAAGAAGCCAAGGATGGTAGATGCAACATGGAGCTTGTTACGGGATCTAGAGAGCTAAACAAGACACGGTTCCGAGAAGTCTTGTTGGAGTAGGAGCTTGGAGGGCTTAGGTACATCGGGTAGATTAGGCTTGGAGGGTCTCTTGCTAAACCATGTATCCCAACTGATTTTCTAGTGGATCGATTACCGCTTGGAGGGCGGCGGAAAGGTTTTTTACCGAGATTCTTCGGTTTCCTCTTCGATAACACATCGGCATGTTATCTGTGTTTGCATTCTTCTTCCCTACTCTTTTACATTTCATTTTACTGCTATGATTATATGAATATGTGTTAGAGTAGCTTGCTTGTTTACCCGCTCGCATTTACACTATTCCACACTTAGAATTAAGTTAGTGTAAAATCTATCGAGTCGTAACTTTAATTTGGAGGTCTAAACAGTTCTTGTGTTTTTAACACATTTTCGAGCTTTCAGCAACCATAATTTTTTAGTAAAATAAATTATGATTAATGATAACTTTGGGCTAGCCATTAGTTACAAGGAGATTCAAGGCCCATTTGAGATAGTGTTTTTATTTTTTCTTTGATCCCACCTCCAGTCACATTCTAAAAGCCCATGTAAGATGGCCCATAGCTAATCCAAGTATAAAAGTTATTAGTTTAGTTGAGAAAACCCAAGTCTATACTCTATAGCACTTTTAAAGAAAAAGAAAGACCACCGCGCACCCTTAGCGCGATGGTCATTCCACAAATTTAAGTACTGGTGGGATGTGAGGAGTAAGGGCCGGGGTTCAAGTCTTAAGGAGGGAGTTTCACATAAATATACACTTAGATTAAGATAGAGTATAATTTTCTATCTTGAAAAAAAAAAAGAAAAAAAGAAAAAAAAGGAAGTTCTCTCACACTCTCTAACAAACACAGCTAGTGGATTTGATTATTAAGGAAAAGAGCCCACACTCTTAGGATTCTATTGGTCATTTAGGTGACGATCAAGGTGTTATCAAGATCAACAAAGCTGCAACATTAATTTTATTTCGAAATCTACTACCTCAATGTTAATTGTATAAAAGCCCTCTACTATTGTACAGAATTCATTAAGTCAATAATAATAGAAATAGTTCATCCGAGTCTTGTCTATCTGTTTTCTTCAACCACTAGACCTTTCAATAATATTTCATTTTTTTTTTCAGTCTTTGTTTGCAAAGCCATACATGGTATCAGAGCCAATGGCTACCAATACAACACAGCCACCTGTTGGTGTAACAAAACAACCTTTAGTCTCAAACATGTCGAATATGATAATGAAGAGTCAAGTTAAATGTGTAAACCTAAATTGTCCTTAGTTTATCTTAATAGCCCTAAGGATTTTTAGATTTACGTGACTAATCACTCCTTAGAAAACCAATGGTATGTGGAGACTTCCTAAAAACGATAAAATGATAATGGTTGCACTCATATACACAATTCACAAAATCTCAAGCATTTCAAAAGCATCACGCACTAGGCATCGAAATTTGATTGCCGAAATTTTTCATGCAAATTTATTAATTCTATTACATTACATATGCATTAATTGAAGCCAAACATATATTTGAGCTCGAGTTCTAGGGTTGGGCTTTAGTTTCCACCATGACCTTTGTCACCTCCACCCTTGCCAGTGCTCCCTCCTCCTTAATGGCCTCCTCCATGTCCAACAACCTTTGTGTCATCTACCTAGTTTGATCCTTCTGTGTGAAAAGTCCATTTGCACAAGTAAAATGAGCTCATTGTAAATTTTCTATTTATAAATGTTAAAAAAATTACAAAAGCCTTTCACAACAACATAATTCTTGGTGTAAAAAGAGAATATATATACAATGGAAAATGTGTTATAAGTATTTTTAAAATAAAAAATAAATAGGTAAAGTATGTGATACAAAATCTGGTATAGATATATGTGAGCATGCACTACCAATGTTTTCTTTTCAACATCCAAAATCAATATGTGAGTATTAAACATTTTTTTCACTTTCAAAAGTGGGAAATGGAATTAGAATCCATGTTCTCTATAAAGAAGGAATCCAACCGTATCACTAAAATACAAAACTATTAAGGCTCTTGTAAGAACCAAGTGCAAGACTTCTGGACCTTAGGTCACTTGGGCTCACAATTTATTTGTAGTGGGCTCAAGTATTTCCTACAATGGGTCGTTCTCGGCAGAGAGACTCAAAGTAACACCCAGTTGGTACCCTCTCCTTGACTGTTTTCTCTCAATTTTTCTGAACCCCTTCTTCTCCCAACTTTCTTCTATTTATAGCCAAGGTTAGTGGGGAGATTATGATTACAGTCACCGTTTGTGCTACTGAAGGTCCAGTATTATCTGGTTAAAGTGGGTGTTTAGGTGAAAGGGCGGTGCAGCATTTATGATCTTGGAACTTGGTTCCATTTTGACCGATTATGTTCGGCAACTCACGTTCCCGTGCATATCATGATTTTCCCGGATATGACTCATACGCTCTACCGGGAAAGCTTAACCGGTCAACCCTGGGAACCCAATACCCAAAACTTGTTTTTACTCTAAGGCAGTTTCAAGAAGGGCATAAGGTAACTGGAGCTTTCTGCTGGGCCTGCGTCCAAGGCCGGTATGGGCTTGGGCCCGGGGCCTAGATGGGTCTGGGCCCAAGGCCAGTATGGGCTTTGGAATCTCGGTGCCGTACAGCTCTATTTGATTGAAATGATGGAAAAGTAGAAGAATGGAAAATATTTTAGTTTATCATTATGTGCATTTGGTTGGATGATGAAAAATTAAAATGATGGAAAATAAATATAAAAATTTCCTCATTTTTGTTAAAAAGTAAAATGAGAGGATGAAAAATGTAATTTGTATAAATTTTTTATGGAATTAGACAAAAATGATAATTGGTGGCTACTTGAGGAGGGGGGGCAAAAGGAGAGGTAATAGAAGAGAAAAAAAAAGTCTCAGTATGTAAGGACAATTAAATCATTTTGACTTAATTCTAATGTAAGTATCCATTTTCACCTTAATTTTCTTCCTGCTTTGGGGAGAATGATTTGTGAGCTAGGTCTGAATGTACCTGGCCCCCACCTTTTGGCTCTATGTTTTACATTATTAACCAAACAAGAACAAAATTTATGTTTTTAACCTAGATTTCTGTCAAAAAAATTTCATCCTTCTACTTTCGCCCCAACCAAAATAAGAGCTCTACAAATGCTCCTCTCAAACATTTGCTGAAAAGATATAGCATGTATGAGTAGTGTTATAGGTACTACAAGTTTTACTACATTGAGTTTACAAACTGATATAACATTATGTAGTGTTATAGGTACTGCAAGTTTTACTACATTGAGCTTACAAACTGATATAGCATGTATGAGTAGCATTATAGGTACTACAAGTTTTACTACATTGAGCCTACAAATTCATTGTCAAATTAGTTTATAAGTTTTATTTAATAAAATTTGTAGTACCTTCAGCATTTTCCTACATATATTATTTACCTAAAATTAATTCAACAAGTGAGAAATTGAGAATCAAAAGAGAGAATCTGGATTTATATGAATGGATGCCGTAACTAACCTTCTTTGGCCATGGCTTCAGTTTTTAAGCTATGAGACTCGTCATTAATGCAACATAGAGAGCAAGTTCCATCACGAAAATGTCCGCAACAATGAACGCAGGGCAAGAGGTACTTTGCATCATTTACTTGGTTTGTTCCCGTCGCCACCTCCACTGTAAAATACAGAAAGTATTATAACCTATAACCCTTGTAATATACTTATCATCATGATTAATGCATCATACATATACTTGGTTTATTGCAATTCTCATAGCAGAGAAATGAACCTATTTTTTAAAAAAAATTTATACTATTTTATGCAAGTAATTATAGAAGCATGCTTAATATTTTCAAGAAACAAAATTATTAATGAAAAGTTAAATTCACTTTAATTGTCAAATTAATCTCTACACTTTAATTTTGGTCAATTGAGTCCCTCATTTTGTAAGACTGAGACCATTTGGTCCTTTTGAGTAAATTTGTTAATGAAGAATGCGCAGTTTAAACATTTAAAATAAATAAATAAATAAAACTTTTCATGAGATCTGCCATTAATTAAGCAGATTATGTTGTTTGATTAATACAATTAAAAGAAATATGGTATATTACATAATACTCCCTTGAAATATATCAAAATATATCATATTGTTTGAAGAATACAATTAAATGAAATATGGTAAATTATTCGACCCTCTTTTGAAATTATCAAAAAAGCACTTGTCCTAAAGGATTCTATAAATGGCATATTCTTTTTGAGGTTTGTAAAAATGCAAAAATTAAGTCCATATAACCTCTTAAAGTATGAATTTACTAACGAAATATTCCACTTAAAAAAATTAAATTTATTACCAAACTATGGTTGAAGAAAGGGTGTCTAGACCCGACTCAGACCCGTCGCCCAAAGAAACTGCCCCCAATCCCCACCCGATTTCAACCTGAACCGACGCTTCCGTCGGTCGGTGACGGGTTTTCGTGCCCAAGACCCTACACTGGCGGGTCGAGTGGAGGGTTTTCTTCTCCAAAACTTGAGCCACCCGACCCGACCGTTGATATATACAAATCCGGCCAACTCCGGCAAGATCAAGCTCAGATTCGAGGTGATCCAACGAGATAACGACCATATTTGGAGAGATCAGGCGAGATTCAAGGAGATCCAAGCTGATTTCGGCGAGATCTCAACCATATTTGGTGAGATCCGGCAAGATTTGAGGAGATCCAAACTAATTTCGGCGAGATCTCAACAATGTTTGGTGAGATCCAAGATGACTTCGGCAAGATCTTGACCATATTTGGTGAGATCCGGCAAGATTCAAGGAGATCCAAGCTGATTTCAGCGATTTTCAGTGCAAATTGAGTGAGTTTTTACATATTTTGGCGAAGTTTTTGCAGATTCTGGCGAAGTTTTTGAAGATTCCTTCAACATTTGCCGGATCTGACAACTCTCTCCACTGACCGAACTGACTTGAGCATCACTCGAAATCGAAACCGACTCGACCGATTGACGCCGACAGTCAGTTTCGGGTCCCTCTGCCTTCCACTAGACGCCGGCAGGTCGAGTCCGGGTTGGGTACAAAACCGACCCGGCCCAACCCGTGGATAGCCCTAGTTGAAGTGACACTCTTATCGTTTGAGGTTTATAGATGAATGAAATTGTTAAGTATGTTTGAATTTTTATGATATTTTTTTAAATGAATATTTCATTAGTTAAAACTTAATTGTCGCGTTTATTCAAACTTTAAAGGATCCTTAATATGAAACTATTGAGGGGAGTATCATTTTGATAACATTCATAGGAGGGTTTTGTAATTTACCCCCAAAAAAATGTATGAATAGCCTCATATGCTAACAGACTTGCACGGAAGACCAAAATTCCGTTATTTTGGCAAAGTGAAAGAGATTGAATTGACAAAAACTAAATTTTAAAGATTCATTGTACTAAATTGAATTTTAACTAATCAACAGAGGAGGGAAAAAGAAGCATCTCTAACATTTGTGAAAATGATGAAGGGAAGTATGTTTATAAAGGAAAGAAAAGATGACAATATACTAACGTCTACTTTCATCGTTGGGTATCTTTGCCATCACAGCTAAGCAAATGAGTAGGAAAGCTACAAAGAGTAATATAAAAATGTTAACTCAACTGGTAAAGTCTCTGATGGTTGTATAAGAGATCTGGGGTTCAATCCCTGCCTACACCAAAAACTGATTGGTGTCTTGGTCTGATGATAAAGAGATATCATCAGGAGTGGACACTATAAGTTGAAACTCTTTCCAAAAAAAAATGATAAATGTTATACAAACTTATCTTTTAAATTTTGAATTTATTGCACTCATAAATGATAAGACTGCCACAATTTTCCAAAGAGCAGCTCATTTATTATACTAATTTATACTCATTAATTTTGTGTTTATCTTTGAAAAGAGTAGCTTAGTGCATGTACTCCACCTGTCATGTAACCCAACCCAAAACTTACACCACCAAGCTTTCACTCTCACACCCAAATCATACCTTCCTGTAATATACTGCCGCTCCAATCACACCTTCCATCTCCAACGATCTTCTCCAATATACTACCACTTCCAACTCTCCCACTTCACACAATAAGATGTGTTAGGTTCTAAAGACTTAGGTATTTATGTATTTAGAACTCTAATGTGTATTGTTGGCAAACCATGATCAAAACAATGTGTTTAGAAGTGTTTTAGTCTTGCTCAAAGTTGTACATTTTATGTAAAGTTGGAATCGAGCTAATCCAAAAAGCATTATGCATTTCGACCTGGCTCGATCGATCGAAGCTTAGGCTCGATTGATCGAAGCTCGGGCAAAATGTTTTTTTTTTTTTTTTTTTTTTTTTTTTTTTTTTTTGCAGATTTCCAACTCAGCTCTAGTTGTTTAAAACGTTTTAGGGTTTTCTAATTTGTCCTAAGTATAAAAGGCAAACCCTAGCCACGTTTTAGTGTTGCTCATATTGCGGTTTGTGTAAATCTCTTGTGAGATCTAGAGGAGCTTTCCTTTACACAAACTTAGGGTTTTCAAGGAGGAGATATTATCTACACCTTGATGATCAACTCGGTTGCTGCCATTGAAGTTTAAAGAAAATACAAGCGGGTGTGCTTGTATCTAGTGGTGAATCCAAGAAAGAAGGAGTTCGTGAATTCGGAGCTTGCACGTGGTTGTATCAGTAAGTTCTACTGGTTAGTAGCAATAAGAAGTCGAGCGTGGGGGCTTGTAAGTCTTATTGTATGAACTTCGATTCTTTCAAGATAGTGGATTCAAGTTTACCTTGAGGATAGCTAGGTCAAATCCTCCCCAGGTTTTTACCGGTTTGGTTTCCTGGGTGATCATATCTTGTGTTATTTATCTTTCCGCTGCTTTGCATGATATGATCTTTGTAATTGTGATAACCTAGATTTGTTAAATTGGACTAAGTAAAAACTTGGCTAATTACCTAGGTTAAATCAATTGTGTTTTTAAGGGGTCTAAAAACCATCAAGATCCTTTCCTTATTGTATTTTTTGTTGATTGGGAAAATTTAGGAATTCAAAATAAAGCTAAGGGTAATTTAGGGATGATATGCATAACTAGCAATGGTAACAATGCAAGCAAGAGTGCGTTTTTGTATTCCATCTCAAAGGGTCCATTACCAAAATGCGCTTTTAGATTGATTGCAATTTCAAAATGCACGATTTGGAAATCTTACCAAAAGCGAAAAAATGAAGAAAAAAAATCTTTTTTAAAATCACAATCTTGCATTTGGTCCAAAAATGTTGAACCAAACGAGCACTTAAAATGATAGGATAAACATTGGAAATCAATATACAACTCAAAAATATATGCTCAAGAGAAAATTTATTAATCTTGGAAGTTGAACCACTCCAATATGATTGCAATCCATTGAGAAAAAGTAAGGACAGAGTCCATGGATATGGTTTAGGCTTGTCTTTATTAGGAGACCTAGGAATATCAAGCTTTTTAGACAAGAAGTTGGGTGACATGGTGAAAGATAAACCCTGAACTAAGACCTCAACTGACTCTCCATCAACTTACTTGGGAGATGTTGAAGTAAAAATCACGAACAAGCGAGATATTAGGTGATGTAGAACAAACCGCCATGATCTTCCTAAACTCTCAAGCGCTTTTGAAATTGGGCAAGGCAAAAAGACATTAGTAGAAATTATTTAGGAAACAGAGTCGAAATCCCACGAAATTTGGAAGGATGAAAGGAAACAGTCTTTTGAGCAATAGTCGTTGCTTTGCCATGAGGTACCCTTTGATTTTGGCAAATTCATCCATTTAGCTCCCGAAAACTGTGATTTTGCCATTTATAGTAATTTTTGTTTTCTTAATAACTTTTTGCTCAAAAGTTAGAATAAGATTCTTCTTGTTTTAGGACAACCAATGGCAGAGCCAAGGGGGGTTGGGGGGGGGGGCATTGCCCCCCTAGCTTTTCAAAATTCTATCTAATAGTACTACTAAAACTAAAGATTATCATGAATTACCTGTAAATACACTTCTTGCCCCCCCTGGTCTAATAACTCTTCTCTTAAAACTCATTTGGGCCTCCAACCTCCTCAAATATTAGAATTGGTTTTTAAAAAATGATATAGATAACTCAGATCTGATTAGGAAAAAAAATCCCTTGCGCTTCCAAGCCTCCACTAGTCAACTGGTGCTGGCTACTCCCTCCATATCAGTCATCAGTTTGTCATATCTCTCTCTCTGTTTTTATGTTTGAGTTTAACATGCTCATCTGAACTGCATAAAACACTAAAACAGGATAGGCTTAATTAGGCACAAAATTAGTGTTTTCTAGCTTGCATTGCTAATATTTTAACTTTTGACTATTCTGTGGTTTACAGTTTGCATTGCTAATGTTATATTATTTTGTTTTGTTTCTAGTTTTGATGATATTGCTACTGTTTTGGTTCAGAAAAATTAATTAAATAAACATTAAACAGTACTATCTATTTCGACTAAAGTCGTGTATATCTTTTTTAACTGGGTATGTGTTTTTTTTGTTTTTTTAGAGCTTGCACTTTTGTTTTATATTTTGTTTTGAATCTTCATCACAAGGGTTTTATTTTATAATATGTTGTTAACGTGTATAGTGTTGTGGGCTTTAGGCCCAACTAGATTACTTGTATAGCACACATTCTTGTACTACACTCTTACTTGTACTACACTCATATGCCTCCTATATAAAGGCACTCATGTGTATTCTTTCATTAATGAAATACAATACTACAGAGTCAAGTACTTCTAACATGGTATCAGAGCCACTGCTCTAATATTTTCTTAGCAGTCTTGTCTTTATTGGTGTTACTCCATTCTTAATATCCCTTCCGCCGTCACAGCAACAGCTGTAGTTTCTCGCCGTTGAAACTACGACATCTCCTAGTCGTCGTCCTTGGGTTCCGGACCTACAGCCGTCGTCGTTGAGGAGTACCACACCACAAAGACCACTGCTCTTCTCAAACATTACTCCGATCAATTTTCTGCAGGTACCACTGAGATCGTCTTACGCTGATCTACTCATCCGTGGAAGTCCTATAGCCAACAGCGTTTGTACATGCCCGCACGCGCCGCCAAAGTAATCTGCGTCGAAAGCCACGTGCCTCTGCCCATCTAGGTTGTATTGCCACGTGCCCTCACGCACCACCTCTGTAAGTCACATGCTTTCACATGCTATCACACGCCAGAACAGTTCGCTAACGTCATTCTGCCACGTCAGCCCTAATTGCTGACATCATTCGCTTACGTCATCCGTTGACGTCATCATTCGCTTGCAGCATTCGGCAATTGATTTCTTCTCTCAGGTTTGACCGTTGACCTTTGAGGCTATTTGACCGTTGACTTTTTCCAAGGGTTGACTTTTTTGCAATCTAGGTGCTCCTTACCCAGTTTTTTTTTGCGTAGATTTCATTTTTGCAGTCCATTTTTGCATATTTTGCTTCTAAATGAAGAGTAAGGACAAGTCTTCTTCCTTTTGCAACAATTGTCGGCGACAATCCAGCAAACATTTTTGCAATTTTTGTAAACGTTTTGGCTACAATATTGAGACTTGCTATCATCGCAACAAATCAACTGTTTCAATTTCTGCTGCTATTGTTGCTAACACTGAGAGTGTCCAACCAATGGCTCCTATCTCTGCAAAGTCTCAGTCTTCTGGATCCACTTTCACCATTTCCAGGGATGACCTTATAAACATTATTGCTAATGTCATTCGTATGGTTGGTAATGCATCTTATTTCTCTTCTCTCTCAACTTTATCTGATATGTCTCTTTCCTCTTGGCTTATGGATTCCGCTTGTTGCAATCACATGACACCTCACTCATCCTTATTTTTTGAACTCAAACCTGCACCACACCCTCTTAATATTCGCACAGCAAATGGTTCCACAATATCTGGTCATAATATAAGTTCTGTTTCAACCTCCAACCTCTCGGTTCCTAGGATCTTTAATGTTCCTGACCTTTCTTACAATTTATTTTCTGTGGGATAATTAGCTGAGTTGGGTTATCGCATTATATTTGATTATTCTGGGTGTATTGTGTAGGATCTGAGGACGGGACAGGAGCTTAGGACCAGTCCCAGAGTTGGGCGTATGTTTCCCGTGGACAACCTTCGTCTTCCACTTGTTGCTCCTGTTTCTGTTACTATAGTTGCTGCAGTTTCTTCTGTTCCTTCCCTTGCACTTTGGCATGCTCGACTTGATCATGCATCTTCCTCTCGGGTACAACAATTAGCTTCTAGAGGTTTGTTAGGTTCAGTTTCTACAGAATATTTTGATTGTGTCTCATGTCAGTTAGGAAAACAACCAGCTTTACTTTTTAATACTAGTGAATCAATATCCATTGATATCTTTGACCTTATTCATTTTGATATTTGGGGGCCTTCCTCTGTCTCTAGTATTGGTGGGTCTCAATATTTTGTTGTCTTTGTTGATAATTACTCTCGCTATAGTTGGATTTTTAATTTGAAACATCATTCTGAATTATTGCAAGTATATTCTAATTTTGTAAAAATAGTTGAAACTCAGTTTTTCAAACGCATCAAAATTTTTCGATCTGATAATGCTCTTGAGTACATTCAATATGCTTTCCAAGCTGTTTTGCATTACTATGGCATTGTTCATCAACTAACTTATCCAGGTACCTCTCAGCAAAATGGTAGAGCTGAACGAAAACTTCGTTATATTCTTGACACTGTTCGTGCTCTCCTTCTCTCTACCAAAGTTCCTACTCCTTTTTGGGGCGAAGCTGCTCTTCATGTTGTTCATACTAGTAATCGCATTCCAAGTCCTGTTATCCAAAATCAAACTCCATATGAGCGCCTTTTTGGGTCACCTCTAGACTATCACCACCTTTGCTTCTTCGATTCTGCTTGTTTCCTACTTCTTCAACCATATAAGCCTAACAAACTTGAACCTCGGTCAAGGCTTTGTTGTTTTCTTGGCTATGGCGAAACTCAAAAGGGGTATCGGTGTTATGATCCTGTCTCTCATCGTCTTTGTATCTCCCGCAATGTTGTCTTTTGGGAACATCGCCTCTTTGTCGAGCTCTCTCACTTCCGTGCCTCCCTATCTTCCTCCTCAGTCTTAGATCTTTTTCTAGATGAGGCACATATTCCTTCTATAGCTGCTCTTGATCCTCTTGTAGTACCTCCTGATTCTCCTATTGACTTCTCTGTTCAACTACCAGATATCATTGATTCCTTTCTTAGTTCACCCTTTAATGAACAAGTGGAAGATGAACAGGTCGAAGACGAGTTACCTAACCCCAACCCTGAGCTTGAGTCCCCTGCTCCTGCTCCGCCTGAAGATCTTGCACAAGACATTCCACCTCGTCACTTAACTCGGGTAAGATCCATTCCTGCACATTTGTCAAGCTCTCTTACTTCCGTGCCTCCCTATCTTCCTCCTCAGTCTTAGATCTTTTTCCAGATGAGGTACATATTCCTTCTATAACTGCTCTTGATCCTCCTGTAGTTGCTCCCGATTCTCTTGTTGACTTCTCTGTTCAACCACCAGATATCATTAATCCCTTTCCTAGTTCACCCTTTAATGAACAAGTGGAAGATGAACAGGTCAAAGACGAGCTACCTAACCCCAACCCTGAGCTTGAGTTCCCTGCTCCTGCTCTGCCTGAAGATCTTGCACAAGACATTCCACCTCGTCACATAACTCGGGTAAGATCCATTCCTGCATATTTACTTGACTATCATTGTTACACTGCCCTTGCTACACTACACGAGTCTCACACCTATCGTAAGGCTTCCACTGACCCTTTATGACAGATTGCAATGAAAGAGGAACTTGATGCATTATCTAAAAACCATACTTGGGATTTGGTGACACTTCCCCCTAGGAAATTTGTGGTTGGTTGTAAGTGGATCTACAAGATTAAGACTCGTTCTGATGGGTCCATTAAGCACTATAAAAACTCGTCTCATTGCAAAAGGTTTTACACAGGAGTATGAGATTGATTATGAAGAGACCTTTGCTCCGGTTGCTCGTATCTCATCTGTTCGTGTCCTCTTAGCTGTTGCTGCTACCAGTAAATGAGACCTTTTTCAGATGGATGTTAAAAATGCATTCCTTAATGGGGATTTAAGTGAAGAAATTTATATGCAACCTCCTCTTGGTCTCTCTATTGACTCCAACAAAGTTTGTCACCTTCGACGTGCACTTTATGGCCTTAAACAAGCTCCACGAGTTTGGTTTGCCAAATTCAGCTCTACCATCTCTCACTTGGGTTACATGGTCAGTCATTATAATTCTGCCTTATTTCTTCGTCGCACTGACAAAGACACTATTTTACTTCTCTTGTATATGGATGATATGATCATAACTGATGATGACCTTAGTGGCATTCAAGAACTCAAGAATTTTCTCAATCAGTAATTTGAGATGAAAGATCTTGGACATCTCAGCTACTTCTTGGGTCTTGAAATCACTCATCCTACAGATGGACTTTATATTACTCAAGCCAAGTATGCCTTTGAACTCTTGTCTCAAGCTGGACTCACTAATAGCAAGACTGTTGACACTCCAGCTAAGCTTAATGCATATCTGACTCCCTCATGGGGGAAACCATTGTCTAATCCCTCTATAGACGCTTGGTTGGCAGTCTAGTTTATCTCACTGTCACTTGTCCAGACATTTCCTATGTTGTTCATCAGGTGAGCCAGTATCTGTCTGCTCCACGATCGACTCACTATGCTGCTGTCCTGCGCATTCTTCGATACCTAAAAGGCACTCTCTTCCATGGTCTTTTCTACTCTACTTAGTCTCCTCTTATTCTCCGTGCATTTTCTGATGCTGATTGGGTAGGAGATCCCACTAATCGCAGGTCCACCACTGGTTATTGCTTTCTTCTTGGTTCTTCTCTAATTTCTTGGCGAAGTAAGAAATAAACTCATGTGGCCCGTTCCAGTACTGAAGCAGAATATCGTGCCCTTGCTGATACCACATTTGAACTCCTTTGGCTACGATAGCTTCTCAAAGACTTAGGTGTGTCTACGTCCTCTGCTACTCCTCTTTATTGTGACAACCAGAGTGCCATTCATATTGCTCACAATGATGTCTTCCATGAACGGACTAAACATATCGAGATCGATTGTCATTTTATTCATTATCATCTTGTCCATGGTGCTCTCAAGCTGATCTCAGTCTCCTCTAAAAATCAACTTGCAAATATCTTCACCAAGTCACATCCTAAAGGACGCCTTCGTACTTTGGTTGACAACCCCAAGTTAGTCTTACATCCACCTTGAGTTTGAGGGGGGCTGTTAACGTTTATAGTGTTGTGGGCTTTAGGCCCAACTAGATTACTTGTATAACATACATTCTTGTACTACACTCTTACTTGTACTGCACTCATATGCCTCCTATATAAAAGCACTCATGTGTATTCTTTCATTAATGAAATACAATACTACAGAGTTCAATATTTCTAACATATGTATTGTTTATTTGATATTTATATCTAATAATAGGGGTTTGAGTAATTATATTAAGTTATTGTTTGTTAACAGATGTGGAAGAAGTGAGGTTTGAAACCACAGAGAGTTTGAAACTTGAGATTATATTTTTGTTTGAGGCTTGCCCCCCCCCCCCCCCCAACTAAAAATAATTTCTAGCTCTGCAACTGGAGATGACCCTTAAGGTCAATAATTTATGATTTTGCATTTAACTCAATTTTACTATTTTTGGTAAAATTCGTTATTTTGCCACCTAATCTCATAATTAGCGCGAATTAGGGTTTCAAACATTTCCTAATCTTCTAGGGTTTACTTTTTCAGTATTTATATGTTTTGTAGCTATCAAAAGTAGATAAGATGATTATCAATAAAAATACAGACAGTTTGTCCAATTCTTTCTTTGGTGGATTCCAGTTTATCACCTTGTGGATTCAAGGAACCCTTCATGGATTCGAGGTTTACTATCGGAAACTAACAATCTAGTTTCTGTCCATCAAAGAGAGCATCATGTGTACTTTTTTCAAGTTTTCGCAACATCACAAGGTGATCAAATTCACCTAGCAAACTATCCCAATATTTATTCCTAAGATGTCTAGGAATGATAGAGTTTGACAAACTCTCTAGGTCAACTTGACGCTCAAGCAATGGAGTGGATTTGCTAAAGCCAAACACTTATTTAAAAGCTTTGGCTGCGTGTGATTTGAAAAAGTCAAAGAGATCACTATTGAATTTATATATATGTTGTTGTTGTTAGGGGAAGTTTCTTTATGTATCGCTTGTATTTTGCTATGCTAAGTACTGACCCTATTTTGTGTTGGATAGTGTGCTTTATAGTTTTTATCAATTGGTATATATAAAGTATATGCTTATATTGCTGGTATTTGCTGTATGTTGTTTATTACTTTAACATTATATATCTATCTTGTTTTCCACATATATGTGTTATGTGCTCTTTAGTATTCAGGAAAGATAAATAATTTCTTATCAAGGCATTCAACCTTGTTCTTGTAGAGTGTAAGTGTGTAACGTATTAAAATTGTGTAAATGTAATTTGGCTGACTTTGTATTGGGATCTTCTTGTAAATTGGATTTGGTCACCGATTTTCTCAAAGGGGAGAATGTTGAGTTTATAGGACTAAATTGGCAAACAGTGATCATTTGTATTCAATTTATAAGTCTTAATGTGTCTTGAGTGAGTTTTGAAGTCAAGCTCAAATCAAAGGTTCAAGATCAATAAAACCAAACTTCCTAGAATCTCAACTCCATCTTGATCGGTCGTGAATCATTTATTTGGACCCATTGAGTTAGAATCTTGTTTTGATTTAATTTTCTGGTTTGTTTCAATAGTCATTGCAAAGCTAGGGTTTTGTGGTTCTCAAGCCAAGGTATAAAAACCGTTGGAAAAACTGGTTTTGCATCTCATACAAAATCCACAACAGAAGCAACACAAGGATCTATTTCATTCGTGAGAGATAACATATAACCTTAAATTCTAAAACAAAAAAGAGAAAGCGTACCTTGATGCAGTAAAATTCAAAAACAAGACTTGAGAATACCTTCAATCTTCATACCAATTTCACATGGTGCCCAAGGTGAGTGGTCTCTCAATCAATTCTTACATACGTTGATTTTCCTTTGTAGAAGTGTATTCTAAAGATACTGTAGAGAAAAACTGTTTTCTCTTCTTTTAATCATACGTACATATTAACTGCCCTTAGTAGTTACTTTATTTAATAACTCATATTAAGTAAATAACTGATTATTTAATTGGGTTAGCCTTTTGGGCCAACCCAATTGGGCTTAAGTGTGTGGTTTGAGATGGGACCAAAGGGACTAATAAGGCTCTAACTTCAATGGGCTTTAGAATTATCTAGCAACTCTTGACGAGCTCAAAGTTACCATTAATTATATAACCAGTACCACTATAGAAATATAATTACACTCTAGGCCTTATTAATAAATTATATCCCAAGACTCTAATATAATATCATTTGACCCCTCCATAAAGTATCCATAGTGAACAAAGTCATAATAAACTATCACTTTGTAAACAACTATTTTATCCCTTGAGTCCTTGATTTAATCTTTTAGTTATTCATATTTATGAAATCTAATTTCAATAAATATAAACTTTAGTAACTCTTTACTAAAGTAGCCGGCCCTAAATAACTAGTTCTCATTAAACTTATTTTAATGGAATATTTTGTGTCTCTATAGAAAGAGATTATGGATTATGGATTATAGATTTCATCTTAAGAATATGTGTTCCCTCAACACTACATGCGGTTACCCCACATACTGAGGTTTTGACGGTTAAATCAAATCTTGCTCCTGATATATCAAAATAACCTACATTTCATAATTGGATTCGCTATCCTCTCAAAATTGAGAGTCTATGAAATTAGAAGTCGTGAGATTAATTATTCAAGTGATAGTTGTTAATTGAATAATTAATCTCACAGCAGTCCAGTTCAATATGTCTTACACACTTAAGACATATCAACATATCAACTAGAAGTTTCCACCTTTATGACCAAGACAAATCATCTTAGTTGATGTGTTATAGTCTTCGTAGATGAAATAACCAATTTTATCACCGACTACGAACTACATTTTAAGTTTACAAAGAACTTGTGATTTTTATCTTCTATAACTAAAGCACATAAATCACATACAATGCATCTCATGGACTATGATAATATCTCATTAATTCATTTACAAATAGTTTCATATAGTTAAACAATTTAATTATTTATGACATGCCAATAAATTGGATTTTAGGGCATAAACCCTAACAAAAACAACCCTAGGGAACATCTTTAGAGACTTTTAGAGAGCCGTGTGGTGTACACAAGCATATGAGTTCTTTCAAGCTCTCTTGAAGTATCCTCTAGAGATCCAAGTTCAAGTTTTTTGAAGATCTAGTGATCAAGACAAAGTTGTTGGATCAGGTATACATCAAAGTTTTTGGAGTGAATCTTCAATTGGGCACTTGAAATTGTAGGTGCGACAATGGTCACTAGTAAAAGAGTTTTTGCATTTGGGATTGTGTGCAGTCACATTACCTGGTACTACCTAAATTAGCAAATTATAATAGGGTTATTCTCATTGTAAAACTTCAATTCTACATATTGGATTTATATATTTTAACTTCGTGTCTTTTATTCTCTTTATCTATGTGATATGGTACATGTCCATACCAATTAACACCCTAGCATAATTGGATTAATTAATAACCTGACTTCACATTTGTAATTCGTCACAATTGGGGCCTAAATTCCCTAACAGTAAGCATCATCCCAGATGCCATTGCTAACTTAAGTATCGAAGAGATCCCGCCAACATACCTCCAAGTCTCCAACAAATCTCTAGGTGCTCCTCTCTTCCTCTTGCATATTAATCGAGTCAATCTTGTGATCAACTTCTTCATCAAGGATAAAAATGTACTATGCAGCTTTTGTTAATTTCGAAGGATGTTTCATCTTTCTTTTTCTTGTTCTTCTTTCACTTATCTATTCATTTTGTATATATGTTTTCATCAAGACAATAAGATTGCAATGAACAATTTTAGACAGTGAGTTCGTTATTTGTAATGATAAAGCTGAAATCATCAGCAATCGTGTAGCTAAAAGCCTGGGTACCGGTTTGTCAAACTTTAAACTTGAATGATTAGTGAATGTAAATTGTATTGAAATATGGATGGTTAGACTGACACAGTATATTCCCACAATTTGTTGAGAAACGTGGGTTGGAAAGATCGATGTGCTAGATATATAGAATATGTAACATTAAATTTGACTCTCCGCGAACTCTTCGAGCCTTTCGTCATGCTAAAAAAAATTTATTTCTAAATCATTATTGATGACAAATAACTATTTTCTGTTAAATTAATATTATAAAATCAATGCATTGGTAAAGAAAAGGATCTTATGGGTTTCAATTGATGGTTCGTCAGTGGAAAAAGACAATTAACAAATATATATATATATATATATATATATATATATATAAGTGTATCTTTCAATTGATGGGTCAAAATAACTTTAAGTTAAATAATTACATTAAAATGGTCTTTATTTTATTATGGATGAATAGTAAAAGAGGTACGTGGAAACATAAAGGCAAGAACTTAGTGGAGGAAAAAAAAAAAAAAAAAAAAAACTGAAATGATCACGAGCCCTTGTAGGTTCTACCTGATTTCTTGTGGTAAGAATCTCTATGTGGCGGTCCAGCACAATAAAGTTTGATTATAAGCTTGTCATCTAATAGTCTGTCTTTAACGACCTATGATGCTTTGCTATCCATACCAGCTTAATCAATGAAAACGTACCACACTTTATAGCACCATCATTTGTCCACATATAACAAAAACTAATTGGTTATCAACTTAATTAATGTATATGATACCACACTTAATAGCATCATTATTTGTTATTGAATATATAAGAGATCTTTGTTCAAATCTCACATATAACAAAAATTAATCGATATCTTGACTTAGTGATAAAAATCAATTCTCATGGAACGAAAACTATATGTTCAAATTTATTGCTTAAAAAAAAAAAAGTGAAGTCCCCTCCCCTAGTTAGTAAAGCCAACTTTTCTTTTCTTTTTGAGAAAGTAGTAAAGCCAACTTAAGATGACAAATTAAAGGTCTCTCTTTCTCTCTCTCAAGAATTCCAAGAATTGTTGACCACATTTTATATATAAGAGCATCAATAATTTCTCAAAACACAGCTTCACCACCATAGCTAAAGTTTTTTCTCCTTATTTCTTTCATAATCACACATCCAAAGCAATGATCAAGTTCCAAATTTCTTTATTCAAATTCTTAACCATCTTTACTCTTATTCTTCTTGTTGGACCTATCCAAGTCTCTTCAAAGTGCACATGTGAATCCCAAGAAGAAGATGGAAGCATATCCAAGGCACTCAAATACAAACCAGTTTCCATAGCTTCAATCCTACTTGCTAGTGCATTAGGAGTTAGTCTTCCATTTTTGGTAAAGAGATTTAGATTTTTAAACCCAGAGAAAGACATTTATTTCCTTATTAAGGCCTTTGCAGCCGGGATAATCTTAGCAACCGGGTTCGTTCATGTACTTCCTGATGCTTATCAAAGTTTAAACAGCCCTTGCCTTGGTGAAAATCCGTGGGGAAAGTTTCCCTTTACGGGTTTTGTGGCAATGGTGTCAGCTATTGGGACATTGTTGATGGAAGCTTTTGCTACAGGATACCGAAAGAGGTCTGATCTGAGGAAAGCTCAGCCACTGGATGCTGATGAGGAGGAAAGTGACGAGGCACATGCAGGTCATGTACATGGTTCTATATCTGTATTAGAGAAGTCAAATTCATCTGATCTTGTTCGGCATCGCATAATATCTCAGGTAAATTACGGCCTTTTTTTTTTTTTTCTTTGCTTTCTTTTTCTTTCTTTTTTTCCCAATAATTACAACAATGAAAAAGATGGTTTAAATCCTTCTTGATCTCTTCATAAAGAAAAGGATCGAGACAATCACAATGCCTATATTTTTGGCATCTATGACCCTAGCTTTTTTTTTTTTTTTTTTTTTTTTTTCAAATTCGATAGTTACAACTTACAACCGGGGGAAAAGAAATTTAAATATGATCCTCACTATATCTCTTACTATAGTCAACTTCCATATATCCATGGAACAACCAGCAAACATTTTGCTCTTCATTTTTGGGCAAAACTGTATAAAGCATCAAATTGATAAATGATAATGTTCTCATTTAGACGAGTTAAGGACAAATTGCAAATGAATTTTTATGGAGGAATTTTTTTGTAACAGGGTATATACTCTTAATAAACGTGAGGACTTTTTTTTTTTTTTTTTTTTGAAGAAACAAACACACACCTATTTAGAGCAATGCTGAACGATACTACAAATAAGAGACATCAATCTATCCCATAATCCTAATCCTAAGCCACTTTAGAACTCTCAAAATAATTTCATTTAAATACTTAATATATTCTTCTAAAAAAATACTTATATAGACTACACATTTTATTATATAAAACTGTGGTATATTGACATTTAAACACATAATAAAGATTAATTAAAAAATTTATTTATACTTTATTATTAATGTGACATCAATCACTTTAATTACTATATATAATAAAATTGACAAACGTACCTACCTTTTTTTTTTTTTTTTTGAGTGGAGAAGAACCCAACCTTTTCTCACTAACATGTATATCTCTTGCTTCTCTTCTAGCCGCCATGCCTCTAACATTAGAGAGCACAAGAAAGCCTAGTGTGAATATCGTGGTGGTGGTAGGGGCCCCACACGCACCTTAATTTTTTTGTTATCTTAAGTTACCGATAAAACCTTCAAACAAATAAAACTATTATATGCAATAATTTTAACTTTAAAGCATGACTTTTCGAGTGAGTTTTTTTTTTTTTTTTTGGGAGAATCTCTTTTCGACTGAGTTTCACTTAACTCACTTGATAAAGTCTACTATAATAGACTTAAAGTCTATTTGAGATCTACTTATTTTCTTGAAATTAAAAACTTTTTTCTGAAAGTACGGTAGATAAATGTAAATGTTAATTGAAATAATACAATAAGACCTCTGTTGATAAAGACTACTTTGGTAGACTTAGGGTCTATTTGAAATCTGTTTATTTTGCTGAAACTGAAAATTTTTTACTGAAAATACTGTAGATAAAGGTAAATGTTAGTTGAAATAGTAGAGTGAGACCCATGAATAGTACCAAAAAGTGCAATAAGACCCATGAATAGTAGCAAAAATAAGCTAAATAATAAAATAAGTTAGCAAAAAATAAACTAGCCAAACATACACTTAGGGTGTGTTTGGATACCACTTATTTTGCTAAAACTGAAAAATTATTGTTAAAAATATTGTAGATAAAAGTAAAAGTTAGTTGAAATAGTACAATGAAGTCCATGAGTAATGCCAAAAAGTGTCATGGGGCCTATGAATAGTAGCAAAAATAAACTGAATAGTAAAATAATTTTCATTTTTCATTCTAATCCAAACACACACTTAAGGTCTGTTTGGAATCCACTTATTTTTCTGAAACTGAAAATTTTTTGCTGAAATTACTGTAGATAAAGGTAAAAGTTAACTGAAATAGGACAGTGAGACTCATAAATAGTACCAAAAAGTATAGTGGAGCACATAAATAGTAGCAAAAATAAGTATACAAAATTAATTATGTCAAACAGACACTTAGTTTCAAATCTCGTTTGTGCCAAAAACTAATTAGCGTAGATTAGAAAAATATCGATTTTTTTATACACCGAGAATGTACAGGTTTTGGAGTTGGGAATCGTGGTCCATTCAGTGATAATTGGAATATCGCTTGGTACTTCTGAAAGTGCAAAGACAATCAAGCCTCTGGTAGCAGCATTGAGTTTCCATCAGTTTTTTGAGGGCATGGGACTTGGCGGATGCATCTCTCAGGTACTCTCAAACAAAATAGCTTAGAAAAAGAAGATGGAAATAAAATTTTGCGTTATCTTTTTTTTTTTTCTATATCAAACTTTCAAATATGCAGAATCTTTATAATTTGTTTGCATTGTCTTATATTTGCTTCTTTGTGCGTATATACGAGTGTTATAGGTCACATGCAATTCTATGGGCTCGTATTCTTTGTGTTCTCATGTTTTGCACCATAACCAGCTATTAAGGGCTTGTTTGGATCACCATGATTTTGAGTGATATCACTCAGTTTTCATCACTTAGTTTCCAAAACGCATGGGTTCCACCGAAAAAAGTCTTGTTTGGCTTGGTTTTTGAGTGATGTTTCCATCACTCAAAACTCAAAAATTTGAGTGATGGATGATGAAAACTAACAACAGAGTTTTGGTGTTTTCAGTTTTTGAAATATGAGTTATGATGGCAAAAGGTGAGATATGTGATTGAGTTATGTGACCAAACAAGAATTTTGGAGTTTTTGAGATAAAGTGAGATTTGGGTTATGATTTATGGGTTTTAAGTTTGAGTTGAGTTATGAGTATTGAGTTATGAAAATTGAGTCATGGCCAAACCAAACGAGCTCTTAGTATCGCTTGAGAAGTTATAATCGTAAATGCAACTTTCGGTTATATGATATCAAGAAAACTTACTTTTACGCCTTAATACATATCCATACTTCCTATCAAGTCCACCCCAAGTCGAATCATTCAACTGATTCAAGTGGACTGAATCTCAAGCTATTTATAAATAGCTAAATTGCAAACCATACCTTTAGTTTGGAGGTGTTTGAATTTTACTCTCTGAAATTTCAGAATTTGAATTTTACCCTCTTGAAATTCTATTTCGTTTGCATCAGCAACTTCTTTTTCCATATTTTTTGTTAAGTGCTACATAAGTTTGCCACTTGTGTCTAATTCATCCAATAAAATGATGCCATGTAAAATTTTATTATGCCATGTCATTTTTAATTATTTAAATTTTTTTGGCTACAAAAACGATGTGACATCATTTTATTTGAAAAACTAAACACACATGACAAGCTTATGTGATATTTAACGGAAAATATGGACTAAGGGGCTACTGATGCAAACAGAATAAAATTTTAAGGGTAAATTCAAATTCTAAAACTTCAGGGTGTAAATTCAAACACCCCAAACTTTAAGGGTATAGTTTGCAATTTAGCCTTGATAAATAAATCGTTCCTAACAATTATGTGAATCTTTTACTAATAACGAAAAATAGTAACCTGGTGTGTGTGGGACAAAGGGATTGTATACGCTAAAGGGAATAGTCAGGTACTCGAAAAGGTTTGAACACCCTCCTTTGTCAAAAAAAAAAATAATAATAATAATAATTTCATGGCTTTTTAAATTTTATGTCAAGTTGGAGTTAATTTTTTTTTTTTTTTTTTTTTTTTTTTTTTTTTATACAGGATAAAAATTATACTATAACCTAATCTAAATGTATATGTGTATGAAACTCCCTCGTAAAAACTTGAACCCAGACCCTTGCCCCCACACCCTACAAGCACTTATACTTGTGGAGTGACCATCGCACCAAGAGTGTGTAGTGGTGAGCTGGAGTGAATTTGATTTCTAACAACTTGGGAGTCTTGGATACCGTCAAGGATGAAATAGTAATTTTAGATTCTAGGCAACGTTAAGTTATTCATTTGAAAAATCAAGGGGCAAAATGGGGTCTTGATGAGGACTAAATTGAGAAAAGAAAAATTGTTTGGACCAAAATAAAACTGCCCGGAAATGTTAAAGATGATGCACGTTTAAGCTTTTTTTTAAAAAAAATCTAGATTGTAGTTAGATACTCTTTTTAGATTTGAAATCAAAATTAAGAAATAAAAATTTGATAATGAATTAAAAGTTTCACATAATGGAAGCAGTTTCAGAGTCCAGGAAGGTGAGGGGAAAAATTGTGGTTATTGTTAATTAGAATGTGTGATTTTTGCAGGCGAAATTCAGCCATCGAACTGTGGCAATTATGGTACTATTCTTCTCCCTTACCACTCCAGCGGGAATAGCTGTTGGCATAGGCATATCGAAAATGTACAATGTGAATAGCCCAACTGCACTCATTGTTCAAGGGCTTCTCTTATCAGCATCTGCTGGAATTTTAATTTACATGGCACTTGTTGATCTTCTTGCAGCTGACTTTATGAGCAGAAAAATGCTAAGCAATTTTAGGCTCCAAGTTGGAGCCAGTTTTACACTTCTTCTGGGAGCTTGTTGCATGTCACTCTTGGCCAAATGGGGAGAATCTTGATTTTATTTTTTATTTTTTTTCGGAGATTGATTTTATTTCATTTTTGAACTATATTGGAGCCATATCAGACTCTAATTTCTTCTTCTTTTTCTTTTTTGTTTGTAATGTCAATAGTAATAACAGAGCAAAGATCTTAATGAAGATGTCGTCAGTACTATTTAATGTTGTTGGATTCAGTTTTTTTTTTTTTTTTTTGTTCTTTTTTTATTATTATTGGGATTAAAACTCAAATTTCTTATTTAACAATAAGAAACTTTACTAATTGAACTAACTAAAATCCACAATAATATTAGATTCATTTGCAAGTTGTATAAGATATAAGGGTTGGTGCTTAAGATGACAAAGTATAAGTGCACCCTGATAAGTTTTCATTGCAAAATAGTGGTAAATCTTCTACCATTGTTGATTTGTTTCACCTACAAACATTGGCGATCCAAAAAATTTAGCCCATTTCTCATAGTTAATGTTGTACCAAAAGCTCAATCTATGGTACTAGATATAACTGTTAAGACCCATGGTGTTCAACTTGTTAAATTTGAAAAGCCTAGTCCATCATTTCACGTCGGGGTCATGATAGATATACCATTCTCCATGGCAGAAAATGAAGCTTTTGCTAAAGGATCAAGCAGTGACGTATCTCTTTACTTGCATAGAGTCCCAAGGCAACGCAAATCACATCAACACCATCAACAATGGCTTGATGCATAACTGAAATCACATCAGACGTTTGGAGCTACACCTACACCTTTCGTCATTCCTTCACCATAACCAAAATAAGACACTCCATTTATGAAATTCCCAACAGCTACTGAAGACACAAAAGTTTCATGGCCTATAGTGTCCTTAGCAAAGTCCACAATGGACAACACTCTCCCTGATAATCTAGCTTCTCTTTTCAATCCATATTGAAATAGTTAAGTCCAACGAGTTTGGAGCTGCACATTGAGGAATTGAAGTATTTTCCTCCTTCACACGTCCCTTTCCAATTGAATGAAACTTTACTTACTGTAATGCCATCATCTTTGAAGCTTGGGTACCAATGATAATGTCTTTTCCATAGTTTGAGGTGGGCAAAAAACCAGTGGAGAGTTTAAGGGACAAGAGCTCCGGGGCTATCTAAAAGTAGTAGCAGGCTTGAAAGGCTTATCAGTAAAAGCAGAGATAAAGCCTATGGACTTATTTAGGGTATCTATCTCATCTAAAGATAAAGCAGCGCTAAACCCATGAAAAGCATTATCGTAAGTGTATAAAAGTGATGATCATAAGGATAGATTGCAATATGTTGTTTCAAGGTAAAAATGTTGTTTTAAGGTGTGTGGGCCTAAAGGAATTTATAATAGAGAGATACCAATAGTGATAGCTAGTAAATGCCTTTGGCATTAGAGACTTATCTATCCATGAACACAATATATATATATATATATATATATATATATATATGTGTGTGTGCGCGCGCGCGCGTGTGCACGCGTGGATCCCTTTGAAACGATATTGACTCATCATCAAAAGTTAATGTAACACAAATAAAAAAAGAGAAATGATGGAACTAGTGGGATGTGCCTCATTTTTCTCTAAGTAAATTTGCTTTGAGATGAAAGGAGCAATAAATGATTATTTATTAATGTGAGACTGTAAGCATGGGTTACAACAATGTAGAAATAGTAATATTACAGACACACACTCATTTATAATATTTTTACAAATTGCTGATGTAGTTTTAGTAATTTTCAAATAATTATTGGTAAACATAAATGTGATGTCAGTGGTGGACCCATATTAAAACTAATAAGTGATGATCATAAGTGTATAAAAGTGATGATCATAAGGATAGATTGCAATATGTTGTTTCAAGGTAAAAGTGTTGTTTTAAGGTGTGTGGGCCTAAAGGAATTTATAATAGAGAGATACCAATAGTGACAGCTAGTAAATGCCTTTGGCATTAGAGACTTATCTATCCATGAACACAATATATATATATATATATATATATATATATATGTGTGTGTGTGCGCGCGCGCGCGCGTGTGCGCGGATCCCTTTGAAACGATATTGACTCATCATCAAAAGTTAATGTAACACAAATAAAAAAGAGAAATGATGGAACTAGAGGGATGTGCCTCATTTTTCTCTAAGTAAATTTGCTTTGAGATGAAAGGAGCAATAAATGATTATTTATTAATGTGAGGCTGTAAGCATGGGTTACAACAACGTAAAAATAGTAATACTACAGACACAAACTCATTTATAACATTTTTACAAATTGCTAATGTGGTTTTAGGAATTTTCAAATAATTATTGATAAACATAAATGTAATGTTAGTGGTAGACGCATATTAGAACTAATAAGAATTTGTCACATCAATAGTTTTTAAAAATATTATAAAATAATTTATGGGTGTAACATTATTCATATAGAAAGAGTAATGCTACAGACACAACAGAGACTTTCACTTCTAGAGGTAAACTATGAGTGTTCTTGAGAATAGATTATAAGTCAACTTTTAGCTTTTTAGCTTTTATATATAATATTTTTTAAAACATCACTTTTTTTTTATTAAAAAATATATATATACAAGTATACTTTAATACATTTCTTTAAAAAAAAAAAAAAAAAAAATTCTAAGACGACACCATTTACCTCAATTACTTTGGCATAGATCTCACAGTGCTAACACTTTTTTTTCATCACTCTCAGTAGACCCCTTCAAAGTTACAGAAAAAATTGTAGCACAAGTGTCCTTACTCCTTCGACTTTTATAATAAACTAAAATATTTAGTCACTTCAATCCAAAAAAACAACCTCGCCTACTATATAATCTACAGGTTGAGGGACCAGATAAAAATTGGATAGTGTTTGGGTTACAATTGATTTTTTTTCTTCATGGATTTTTGTGTGATTTTCTAATTTTAGATAATTTAAGTGGGATATTTAAAGTCCTATAAAAATTTCTAACATTAATTTCTGTTTCTACAAATTAGGATATGAAATTAAATTTTCAGGGCAAATTACAACTTATTCACCTTTACTTATTTTTGGTTTGAAATTTGACACTTTATCCACCTGAGGTCCTGACCAAAATTTAAGTTGTTTACCTATGATTTGAGATCTCATAATACAAGTATTTCACTGGGTTATTTTTTTGTCTTATTTAATCTTGTATTTTTATGTTTTGTGTATTTTTGGAGGAGAGAGACATAAAAGTTGAGCAAAATTACATATTTAGTCATGTTTTTAATAAAAGTGAATTATGGAACTCTAACTGAGCTAATCTTGAGTGGGTAAAGTGTCAAATTTCAAATCATATATAAGCAACTTAAATTTTGGTCAAACTAAAGGTAGGTAAGTTATAATTTGCCCAAATTTCTAACATTTACACAAAGGTTAAAATACTTTAGGGTCTATTTGGTAGGAGGGTTTTTGTTTTTGTTTTCAAAATAATATAAAAACAATTTTTACATTAAACATGTTTTGTTCCCACTTTTAAGTTTTAAGAAAAATTTTCAAAATATTAAAAAAAAAAAAAAAAAAAAAAAAAAAAAAAAAAGAAGAAGAAGAAGAAGAAGATGTTTGGGAGATCATTTCTAGTTTTGTGAATTTTTTTATTATTTGTTTTTACAAAGAGTAACGTTTAGATTACATGTACCTCCCCCCTCCCCCCATCTGACCTTTTTTTTAAAAATGATAACCAACAAATTTGAAGTGTGAGAATTTTTTTGTAAAAAAAAAAAAAAACTCTTTAATTTAAGAGATAAAATATTTTAGACATATCTATGGGGTCCGTTGTTTTCCATTTATTTATAACTTTGTTATTAAAAACATTTTTTGTATCTTAAAAATATCTTCTCAACAGTTTTCAAAATCCTGTGTACCAAGAAAATAAGAAACCAATTTTCTGAAAAACTGTATTTTTTTTTTTAAAAAAAAAATCAACCAAATAATAGCTTCAAGTGTGAGACCTACCAATTTTTGGTTTCCAAAAAAATAAAAACAAACAAATAAAACAAAACAAAACAAACAAACAAAAAAATTTGTTTACCAAACAGGAACTTGTGCTACAATAGCCACCTTATTAACCCCCCAATCACAATTATATCTCTAATAAATCTCAACTATATGTTTGACCAAGTCAAATCTCATACAGCCAATCATGGCCAAACATGCAATTCCATTATTTCCATTTACTTTATTAGCAATAATTATTTCATGTATAATATTGTGCAAATTTTATATAAAATGATTTGCCTTTTAACCATTGCACTTATTGTCGATTATTTGGCCACATAATCCAACAATCGGGCTGCAACAAGTAAAAGCGCTCGAGAGGGAAACAGCCTACCTGAGTAGTGAAAAATGCTTCAAGTTACTTTAAAGTAGATTGTAATAAAGGAGAGACTAGTGGGTAAGAGCATTCATGCCTTAATGCAGTTTACTATAAATTTGATCTAAAAATCTCTAATTTGTTATTTTATAGCCAAAATATATTAGTGGTTCCTTAAGCTTATTTACTGAGTACTTTTGGTTTCTTAAAATTTCAAGTGAGCACAATTATTACCAAAAGTATTATAAAAAAAAAAAATGAGCACTATTGGTATTTCTGTCAACTTCTATTAGTTTTATTGCATATGTCTAACGAAATAATGACGTGAAAATTTTTTAATGACATGATAATTTTTTTTTTTTTTTTTTTTTTGAGAAGGGATATGGCAATTTTTTATTATTAAAAAAAATCAAACAATTTTCCATAGGGTAACCTATTTTAAATTGGGTCTTTCCCCTGTCAAACCCATAGAACATGAAATGCCAGTTATTAGAAAGAGAGGTGCTGACTTTTATGAACCAGAAAAATAAGAAGATAACTTAGTTGATTCAAGGTGGCTAGTCTCTTGAAGTTGAGAGTGAGAAAGAGACTTTTTTGAGTTAAATTTCGGATTTTTGCTTCATTCCTTCCTTCACAGTACATAAATAAGACTCATAATACGATAACTAACCTAACAAATAGGAACTAACTCAGTAATTCATCCCATCAAATAAAAATTTGAGTTATTAACAACATAATCAACTATTGCTAATTTATTATTCAAATTCAAACTTCATCAGTTGTTGTGTAATTATCTTCCATATGGCCTTAGGACATAACACTGACCTTATGGATGCCAGAAACAGCAACGGAGGTACCAACTGTGCTCTCCCCGGTGTTATTAACCTCTTCTATAGATTTTATTTGAGAGAGAGAGGGAAGAAAAAAAAAGTTGAATCACTCAATTCATCATAGCCGCTTTAACTCAATCAAGCAAATGACCACAAACCCGCAATGGACATCAATCAAACAAAACAAGCAAAAACTACAAAATCATTTTTAACCAAAATCTGATCATTTTTAACCAAAAGAACTCAAAACTACAAAATCAAGCTTAAAATTCCACAAAAAAATATTTTCATTATTTCTTATCATCAAGAAATTAATAAATAAAAAAATATTATTGGTTTAGACTAGATTTGAACTCAATTTCCTTATCAAAAAGAAAGATTTTTTTCAATTAAGATAACTAGAATCAAAGTCACAGATACAAATAAAGTATGTGGACATAAATCTCATGTAGTACTCAAAATAACCACTCATAGCAGAAGAAATTCAACTATCTAAAAATAATTTTTATGACCTCTTATTCATAAAAAAACATAACATTACAATAAGAGAGACATAGATAAAGCAGCATTATTATCATAAAGCCACATGACTTTTCACAACAAAATATACATTGAGAAAGCAAGGAAGATCATCAGTCGATTGTAAACTGATTTATTAGGCAGACATAGGGAGAGAAACCTTAAGAAAAAGCTTAATTAGTATGAGGATAACTCATGACTTGGCACAATAGTAAAGCTTAGGAAGCATATGCACTTAAAGACAGCCTTGGGCTAACTATAGCCGTAAGGGGCACTGCCTTTTGCAATGCAAGCCCAAAGGTCTCGTCCATGTTAAGCTCAACAACCCCCTCTGGCAATTTCCAATCAAATGAGTGTACTAATGTGCCAAGAATGTACTCCACTAGCACAATTGCCATCCTAGTCCCAGCACACATCCTCCTTCCAGACCCAAATAGTATCAATTCAAAATCATTCCCTCTTGGATCAATTTTTGCATTTTTCCCACTCAAAAATCTTTCGGGTGTGAAATCTAATGGGTTTTCCCATACATCAGGGTCACGCCCTATTGCCCATATGTGCACACTAAGCCTAGTATTCTTTGGAATATAATAGCCATTCACTTCACATGCTTCGGTTGAGACTCGAGGCAGGTTTAATGGCGTGGAGGGGTGCTTTCGCATGGTTTCTTTGCATATGGCTTGAAAATATGGGAGTTTTGGTATGTCTGCTTCCTCAAGACGTCTGTTTCTGCCAATTACTTGATCCATCTCCTCATGTGCTCGCTTGAGGATGCTAGGGTTCTTCAACATCTCCGCAAGTGCCCATTCAATTATGCTTGAAGCTGTGTCTGTCCCTGCTGTGAACAAGTTCTTCAAAAATATACAAAATTCATCAGAACCTTGAGAAACAAACACACACATAGAATGAAGAGGGAATGGGTTCAAACCATTGTTATTAATACCGTTTCGGAGCCCGTTTCGGTTTGTCCAGTGGAGTGGAATATTTCGGTACCGGCCGATTTCGACGTACCGTTTCAGGGTGTTTCGGAGTTCTTAAAAAATAATTTATATATATTCTTGTAGAACATAAAATTTTCAATTCTAATAAATAAATAACTAAATATCAAATAATACAAATTATTTAGTCTTAAGTCTTAAGTCTTAAACAAAAAAAACTCTTAAGTCTTAAACATCAATAACTTGAAATATAATATCAATTTAACATCACACAATAAGAAGATTACAAGACAATAACTAAATATCAAATAATACAAGATTTACTCCTCCTCTTCATCATCATCCATGAGAGAAGGATCAAACTCATCATCAAAAGAACTCCCAAATATAACTTTTTTATAATAATAAAAAAAAAAAAAAAAAAGGAAGTTAATAATAGGCCAAATCCGGTACCGGCCGAAATTTGCATCTCGGCCAGAATTGGCCGGAATTGACCGGAATGGACCGAAACGGCCCGAAATTTGACCCGAGGTGGAACGTGTGGTATTCCGGTACCAGTTTGCATACTGATACGAAAAATTTCAGCCGTTCCAGCCGGAACGGAACGGAATCAATAACAATGGTTCAAACACATTCAATATAATTGAGTGTGCTTATCACTCAATAAAACTTCAACACGGTAGCATCTAATCCTAATGCCCAACAGCCCATATGATGTGATGTTTTGTTCATTTTATGTAGTACTTTTCCTTTGTCCTAGTGTTTTTGTAATTGTATATTAGTTTACTCTCTTTTAAAAAATTAAAGAGATGTTTTTTTAGTAAATAATTAAAGAGATTATTTGTAATTTTAAAATGTACTGGTTAATTGTTAAGTGATTGTGTGTATTTTGCTTATTAATTGTTTAGTACATATATTTGAAAATATGTATTTTGTTGTTTGAAAATATATGTGGAAATATGTGTGGGTGAAAAAGTGTATGAAAATACATGTAATGTTGTTTAAAAAATGAAAATGTGTGTTTGATTGTGTGTACCAAACACCTCCAATAATTTTGTGTATTTTTCTTTGTTGATAGTTTATTAAATGAATGTTTATTTGGAGTTTCAAAAAAAAATTTATACTTCTACCCCCTAACTCCAAGTCTTAACTTCGTCCCTGGTTACCATATCGTAAATATATAATTGGTCACAAACAGGAGCACTAATAAATTCCCCGAAAATTTCACACATTCTCCCTTATAGAGGCATTGCTTAAAGCCCACAAAGTGTCACGTTATTTAAAATTTTTAAACGAATTTATTTTGTAGTTCAAATTAAATATTTCATATCTACATACATATCCAATACAATGTTATTTTAAATTTAAAAGATGTAATACCAAATATACCTTTAAATCTATAATATTCGATCTAAAGTACAAAATAAATCAATTTTAAATTGAAAGAATCATTTTTCCCACAACTTAAGAAGTATGAGAGTTTATGATTTTTTTTTTTTTTTGGGTTTATATATCAAACGAAGATTATATATATATATATATATATATATAACAATACTATATTATTATAATATATGATTATAGTAGTCAACCACCATCGAGGCTGCGAGTCTAGTTTTCAAAATAGTGAAAAATTCCACGGCCAAATTAAAGAATCTCTGGCTGAAAATGAAGGTGTGGCAGAAAGAAATAGAGAATGTTCTCTGTTATAATATATATAAAGATAGTCGTAGACGACCTACCAATAGAAGTGCCTTAACGTTAGTCAAAGTAAGTCTCTCGCTAGTAGAGTTATCTCGGTTTGCCATAACAATGTCTAATAGATCAGGCTTTCCCCGACGCTCATGAGCAGTAGCTGTGTGCTCCTCAATCATCTTCTTCAACAGCACGTCGAAACGTTTATGCAAGCGCTTCATTCCACGCTCAATACCTTGCAAGTCCATCCATGCAATGGATGGTATATAATCACCAATGTTGAAGTACCCAGCTGTAGTCATGAGCTCCACAACCATGTCCTTAAACTCATTAGACTCCTCACCATGTGTCACAAACGCACGGCGACTTAGTATCACTTGGCTTATCATATTTGCCATGGCATAATTAAGTCAATAAATCTGGCACCACCACTGGCTCACCCTGTTTGCTAGACTCGTACATGGCTCGAACCATGTGTCCAAGCTCAACAACTCGAACCTGAGCCCAATCCTCAAGAGCCTTCCCTCCAAGCATGTGTAAGTTGCATAACTTTCTAAGCAACTTCCACCTTGGTCCATAATGTGCAAAAACCATGTCCTGAGCATCATACGCTAAATGCCAAATGGGTTGCACCGGCAATATCAGAAGACCGGTTAGAGAAATTCATGTCTAGGTTCTTGAGGAATGCTCTTGCTGCATCTGGTGTAGATGCCGTAGATGCCACAACCATGCCACAGGTGCCCATTTTTTGGTACATGACAGGTCCATATATTTTTGCCATTTTAGCAAGGGTTACATGAGGCATGTTTCCTAGAAGTGGAAGAGCCCCTATGATTGGCCAGCCTTTAGGGCCTGGTGGGAGTTTCCTAGAAGGGTTTTTGAGGAGTGAACGAATCGAATAGCGGGTTATGAAGAAGAGGATAATGGCAGCAACAAGTTCTCGGAGAAGGAATGTGTCTAACTCTAAGGCCATGATGTATGTTGTGAAGGGCTACGTGCAATAGAATTGGAATTGGGCTATGTGAAATTAGGTGGTGCCTCGAAGCTAGCTAGGGATGTTAACAATGTTATATATATAGCATTCAATCAATACAGTTAGGTGATGAATTGTAGTTTTTTTTTTTTTTTTTTTGAGAATGGTAGTTGACTCTGAGACTTACCAACTAGGCAACCATTCACTGCTATTAGTATTCTCTTAAATGCTTTACTCTCTGAAGCAGAAAAAAAAAATACAAAATAGGAAAAAGGCTTCCTAAGTCCTGACCCCGCTGATAAACAGTGTAAATGGCAAAACTTACTGCTTTACCTGATGCACAAAGTAGAAAATAATCAGAAGAAGAAAATTTCTGACACAGCAAAAATAAAGGGAAAAAATTCCCTTGCGCACAATAACACACACCCCTTTGACTTGTCTCGACATTTCAGTTTCAAACTGTGGGTTTTTATAAATGGATGTTGCTAATATGTATTCTAAGGATATACAATAATTTTTATTTTTGAAAAAAAATTTATTGAAAATTGAAAAAATATTGACAACTTTCTTAATTTTCAAAAAATATTTTTAAAAATAAATAACTTAATATATACCTTTAGGATAGATATTAACTGAATCCTTTATAAATAAAGGTGAAATATAGTATGAGTTATTGTAAATCTAAATATAAATTGGAGTTTCAAATGGTGGGTTTGGAGTTTGGAGCACATGGTTCGTCTGAAGGGAAAGTGGCACTGGCACCTGATTACCTACCCCATGCAGTATCCACCGCCCTACGTTTCAAATCCTGGGCCCTCCCATCCAAAGACACTAATCAACTGCCTGGGAAAAGGCAATCAGATACCAGACAAGGACAGAATTCTTTTTTTTTTTTTTTTTTTTTGATTAGAAACCTCTGGAATTTTCATTAGAAAGAAACAACATTAATGTTTGATACATCTTTTGAGACCTGCATATCTATAACGGGTGGGATATCCTCGACCCATACAAGACTATCTACAACTAAAATAGCATTTTTTGCCATGAGATGGGCAGCCACGTTCCCACTACGACGAACATGGACTGCAGCCCAAGTGTTGAAACACTTGAGGTCTTGCTTGATTCCTTCAGTCACCTTTTGAATCGACCAAGGTGGGGAGGTATCGCTTAAGAGGGCTGAGATTACTGTCAATGAGTCGCTCTCAAACACAACATCCTTCAACCCCAGATCCCACGCAAATTGAATCCCCACCTGCATTGCCATAGCTTCAGTTTCCAAAGCCTTAAGAGGAAGCGCCAGCCTTTTGCTCATCGCCCCCATCAGCTGCCCTTCTGCATTCCTAATCACTACACCGATACCACAGCAGCCCCTCTCCTTACAAACAGCCCCGTCCACATTAGCTTTATACCAGCCCTGTTTTGGCGGTTTCCAAGAGGGAGTAGCTGGTCTAGAAGACTTACATGGGGGGGGGGGGGATTCTCATGCCGAAACTCCTTCACATATTCCTCCATATCACGGCAAAGTCTGTGAGCAGATTTGCGTTGTCCCCCAAATTTGACCGTATTCCTTTGATTCCATAAACCCCAAGCTGTGGCCACAAACAGCTCCCAATCAATCTCAGGCTTTCTGTTTCTAACCTCCCACACAACCTCCAAAAACTCATCCGTTGGGTAAGGCAAGAGAGGTAACTTGAGTCTTGATTCTCCCCAAACATCAGCAGCAAATTTACATCCCCATAGGACATGTTCAACAGATTCACATAGCCCACAATAGTCACACCCCACCTCAATATCAACACCCCTTGATTTTAATCTATGTTTTGTTGGAAGAATATTCCTACATGAGCGCCACATGAACTGTTTCAGCTTGTTTGGACAGTTTAGACTCCAAACCAGTCTCCATAACGCACACATCCGCGTGTTGTCTGAAGTACTTCCCTTATCCGCTTTGTGGTTTTGGGTTTTTAGCCACTTTTGAGCTACCTTATAAGCACTTTTCACCGAGAATTTGCCGTTTTTAGTCCAAGCCCATATCACAGAATCTTCAACAGGCCGAGAGCTCACTGTCATTCCCAGAATCACATCTGCTTCATGAGGCAAGAAGACTCTCCTCACCTTATCAATGTCCCAAGATCTTGACTCTTTGTCAATGAGGCATGCAACCCGATCGGATTCAAGAGGGACTTTAGGGCTAACCACCAAGAAAGAATCCGGGGTAGGGATCCATCTATCCTCCCAAATCTTCACATTCTCACCGTTACCTACAACCCATCTAGCTCCATTCACCACAATATCCTTTGCAGCCATTAGACTTCGCCACACATATGAGGGTCTACGGCCTAATTGGGCTTCACAAGGACAGAATTCTATTTTCTATGGAGGTACCTTCATGAATAGTAATTTAATACTATTATTTAGCACGATCTCTCTTTAATTATTACGCAAAGTCTCTGCGCATTGCTTTCTTTTTTGTTTTCTGTATTGAATTCAGGTGAATACGTCACAGGGTAGTTCTTCCAAGAAAAAGTGAAAGTTCTCTTTGGATTTTTCTTGTCTAAACTCTAACCTTTTTCGCCTATATTTTGTGGTTGATTTTAATATAAGAAATGTGATCACACTGTTGGAATCTTAATAAAACAATGTTATTAAAGCCACAATGTTGTTAAGCAAACTACTTTTACAATGCACTAATCTGATAATCTGTCGTGAAAATTTCTGTTTCACTGAGACATATTGATGTTAATAACACACACCTTTGCATACTCAGGCTGCATAATCTACACACTAAAACCACAAGATGGGATGATGGATCCTTGTGATACACAGTCTATTAATTTGAAAATTTTTGTAACCACCTTTGTTTTTAACTATTCGATACTAAAATTGACAGTATTTCAAATGCAGATCAGCCTCCAACGATATTGCATTCGCGGGAGTAATCCCCTCATCTACAAAGGAAAAACAATAATATTTCTTGACAAATGGTTGGGGAATATCTACAATCCCTTCCTCAGCAGCCTTGCGTTTTGAAGAGGAGCTCAGTGAGATGGTGTGTTGATCTAGACAGCAAGAGGATATATTAACCACGGATTTAAACTTTGAATATCTCTATTAAAAACAACAAAAATTGTCAGTTAAATTACCAAACTCTTCACTGAGCCAAATTTAAATTATTAATAATAATAAAATAATAAAAGTGCAGATAAATTTTGTAACGAAGTGTGACAAATTAATGAAAAACTTGTTGTGGGTCATGCTCACTTTAGTGGCCAAGTGAGCCATGTGATTTGGAGTACTCATTTTCCTAAGAGAAGTAGGAGGCGGCCAGGGTTATTAACTAATGCATATAAAGATATATGTTTTGTGACGTGTGTCGCATGGTAGAAGGAAAAAAAATGGTACAATTAAGAGTGATAATGTTGAAAATCGTCAGTGAGTCACACAGTCGTGCTCAAGACAATACCTGCGCAACACAAAAAAAGAAAACCTCAAGAGAGTACCGATGTGGTACCGGCCAAATACCATCTGAAGGTCAAGTTAGAGAATTTTTCACAACTTTAGGGTGCCAAAGCTATGGTCAATTATGCATATCTTGGTTTGTGAGAGTTTTGGAATTTTTATAGTAGCATAGGGTTGACATCTGTTCCTTGACTTAGAAGATCTTTCCTTGTGGGAGAGATTCTCTTTAATTTGCATATCTTGCGGAATCCTTTCCTTGTAGGACTCCCCTTGATTAGGGTTAATCGTGGGGCACAAGATATTTCCTTATATACTCATGTGTGGAGGCCAAGTAAGGCCATGTTAGACTCGTCTAAGGTTTGCTTATCCCCTTCAGCTTCCTTCCGTCAACTTCTTATCCTGTCTACATATTCTAGTTGTCTCGTTCAGATGTTTGTTGACCTCAAGGTGTAGCCATCAGTTTTGAGGTGGAACCGTCGACTTTATACTTGTTGCTTGTTTATGAACGCACAAGTAAGGTCGATGAGTTCATTAGGACCGTCGCCTTTGCCTAATATGAACGAGTTTATCAATATTACAACATTACCCTTATCAAAGAGTGAACTGAAGAGTACCGCCTACAGTGAAATAGAAAAGGAAGAGCAGCCTAAGTGTGATGCGGTGAATGCACTAAAGAAAGAAAAATTGTGTGCGAGTAAAGAAGACAAAAAGATTTTCTTTACCCATGAGACATATAAGAAAAGATTAATTTTAGAGTTTTTCTCTAGGGATATATTTTGGGTACAACAATCACGGATTGTTGTTGTATTTAGAGTGTGACAGAAGATTTCATTATATTAAAAAAAAAAATAAAATAAAAAAAAAACATGTTGGGTCAGATAGGTTGACCCAACTCAACAAAGAAAAAAAGTTAGGTCACTAATCAACCCGTTTTTACTCCGAGACAAAAATGTCAGGTCTGAGTTGAGTATTTTTCATTAGATTCATGTAAAGTTTCCTCATTTTTTATATTTAATGGTTGAGATTTAAAGTTGCTTTTTGCAACTTTAAATCTCAACCATCTACACCAATTGCATCAGGTGCAATACCCTAATTATTGCACCTAATCTCAGTCCTTGGAGCACATGGTTTGTCTCAAGGGAAAGTGGCACTGACACCTAATTACCTACCCCATGCAGTACCCACCGCCCTACGTTTCAAATCCTGGGCCCTCCCATCCAAAGACACTAATCAGCTGCCTGGGAAAAGGCAATCAGATACTAGATAAGGAAAAAATTCTATCTCTATGGAGGTACCTTCATGAATAGTAATTTAATACTACTTTTAGAGCATCCACAGTAGTGGAGCTAAAAATTTAGCTTTTTAGCTCCACCAAAAGTTATTTTATCTATTTTACCTACACACATGCCGCAGCAGTGGATCTATTTTAGCTTTCAACATAATAAAATAATATAAACATCACAATAAAATAATATAACCACTATAATAAAATAATATATCCCACTACCTAAAAAAACATCACAGCACCAACCACAACCACTCTACCATCAGCCACACCCACAACCACCACCACCACCACAGCAGGAAAAAAACAAAAGACAAAAAACAAATAAACCCACAGCACCACAAAACACTACACAACCACCACCAACACAGCACCACAAAACAAACCCGCAGCACACGACAAAACAAACCCACAGCCATAAATCACAAATCGAACCCACCAAACCCAAATCCAGCTACCCAACATCAAGGGACCGGAGTTGAGCTTCAGTGGGAGTTGAGAGACCGGAGTTGAGCTTCGGTGATGTTGGGCTTCAACGGCGTGGGTCTAAGGGATCGGAGTTGAGCTTCGGTGACGTTGGGCTTCGGTAGCGTGGGTCTGAGGGACCGGAGTTGAGCTTCGATGACGTTGGGCTTCGGTGGGAGTTGAGAGACCAAAGTTGAGCTTCGATGACGTTGGGCTTCGGCGGCGTGGGTCTGAGGGACCGGAGTTGAGAGAGTGAAGGGACAGACCGGACCGGAGTTGAGAGAGTGAATTGAGAGAGATGAGCTTCAGAGTCTCAGAGATGAGATGAGAGTGAATGAGAGAGAGGCACAAATAAAAGAATGAAAAAGAAATGAGCAAGTGGAAGCCGGTGGAATAAAATAATAGAAGCCGGATAATAAAATAAATTTTTTTTTTTTTAGCTCTAAGGAACAGTGCACATCTATCTATAGATGTGCATTATAGCAATGGAGCTAAAAAAAAATGGATTTAGCTCCACTGCTGGAGCATCATTTGAGCAGCAGTATAGCTAAAATTTAGCAATATAGTAATATAATTACACTGCTGCAAATGCTCTGATTTAGCATGATCTCTCTTTAATTATTACGCAAAGTCTCTGCGCATTGCTTTCTTTTTTGTTTTCTGTATTGAATTCAGGTGAATCCGTCACAGGGTAGTTCTTCCAAGAAAAAGTGAAAGTTCTCTTTGGATTTTTCTTGTCTAACCTTTTTCGCCTATATTTTGCGGTTGATTTTAATTTAAGAAATGTGATCACACTGTTGGAATCTTAATAAAACAATGTTGTTAAAGCCACAATGTTGTTAAGCAAACTACTTTTACAATGCACTAATCTGATCATCTGTCGAGAAAATTTCTGTTTCACTGAGAGATATTGATGTTAATAACACACACCTTAATCTGCATACTCAGGCTGCATAATCTACACACTAAAACCACAAGATGGGATGATGGATTATTGTGATACACATAGTCTATTAATTTGAAAATTTTCGTAACCACCTTTGTTTTTAACTATTCGATACTAAAATTGATAGTATTTCAAATGCAGATCAGCCTCCAACGATATTGCATTAGCGGGAGTAATCCCCTCATCTACAAAGGAAAAACAATAATATTTCTTGACCACTGGTTGGGGAGTATCTACAATCCCTTCCTCAGCAGCCTTGCGTTTTGAAGAGGAGCTCAGTGAGATGGTGTGTTGATCTAGACAGCAAGAGGATATATTAACCACATATTTAAACTTTGAATATCTCTATTAAAAAAACAAAAAAATATCAGTTAAGTTACCAAACTCTTCACTGAGCCAAATTTAAATTAATAATAATAATAAAAATAGCAAAAGTGCACATAAATTTGGAAACAAAGTGTGACAAATTAATGAAAAATGAAAAACTTGTTGTGGGTCCTGCCCACTTTAGTGGCCAAGTGAGCCGTGTACATGTGATTTGGAGTCCTTATTTTCCTAAGAGAAGTAGGAGGCGGCTAGGGTTATTAACTGATGCATATAAAGATATATGTTTTGTGACGTGTGTCGCATGGTAGAAGGAAAAAAAAAAGGTATATTAAGGCTGCGTTTGGTTCAATGTAAATTGAATTCCAAGTGTAAAATGAATACAGGGGAAAGTGAATTCTCATAAGAAAAATGAAATCCGGGTGTTTGGTTCTACAATGGAAAATAGTCCAGAAAACATATTCCGATGTTTGGTAACATTCTGAAAATGCTATTTTCCTACAAATTTTTCACATTTTCTTAGCCATTTTCTCAACTCCCAAACAAATTTTATAACAAAAAAATTCAAAATATACACTTAACACAACCAAAAATCAAAATAAAAACATCTTTTATTCACAAACTCGGTGAGAGGAGGAAGAAAGAGTGAGAGATTGAGGGAAAGAGAGGATCATAATGGATGGAGGCAGCGGCGGCTAGATCGGGTGGGTTTGGGGGTGGAGTGGAGTGGACTGGTAGTCGGTGGCGGCCAGATTGGCCAGTGCGTTGGAGAGGTGGGTCTTGGGTATTTGTGGATTGGTGATGAGGGAGGGGTGGGTTGAGATCTTCAAGTGTGTGATGTCTGTGAGGAGTGGGCTGGTGGTCAATGACGGCCAGATCAGCGATGTTGAGCAAGAGGTAGAAGATGAGTTAAGGAAGAAGAGAGGAAAAAAAAAAAGCTTGGCCGGTGCGTGATCTGGGCGGTGGGGGCGGCACAATCTGGGCTAGCTGGAGCTTGGTTGGGCGGAGGGGTGTGCTCTCTCTTCTTGCTCTCTCCTTCTCTCTCTCTCTTTGTCTGTGAGTGCTAGAAATCATTTGAAGGTAAAATAAAAACTGAAATTCATTTCCGGCTTGGGAGGGTTATTTTACAGTTAACGTGAAAATTGATTTCCGTTTGACCCAATTTTCTATACTTACCAAACACATAGGCTAGTGTAAAATGATTTCCTGAAATCCTTTTCAGCCAAAACAAACGCAGCCTAAGAGTGAACTGAAGAGTACCGCCTACAGTGAAACAGAAAAGGAAGAGCAGCCTAAGTGTGATGCGGTGAATGCACCAAAGAAAGAAAAATTGTGTGCGAGTAAAGAAGACAAAAAGACTCTTTACCCGTGAGACATAGAGTTTTTCCCTAGGGATATATTTTTGGTACAACAATCAAGGATTGTTGTTGTATTTAGAGTGTGACTGAAGATATCATTATATTAAAAAAACATATTTTAAAAAATGTTGGGTCAGATAGGTTGACCCAACTCGACAAAGAAAAAAAAGTTGGGTAGCTGATCGGCTCGTTTTTACTCCGAGACAAAAATCTCAGGTCCGAGTTGAGTATTTTTCATTAGATTCATGCAAAGTTACCAGTCCGAATCCAATATCCAATTTTGCTAGGTCTATTGATTGGAATTACTTTTGTTGAAAGAAATTCAAAATCAAAATCAAGATAAGAGCCCAATCCTTTTTAAATATCCTCATGTTCACACACTCAAAATACACACAAAGCCCAAACACTCCGCACACTCAAAATCTAAATACCCAAAGTCCGCAAAGTCTAACCACACCAAGCCCAAAGACTCAATGCCCAGATACAATTCTTTTCAGTCATTTCAAACATTAATTTTGCAACAAACACTATATCACACCCACCCTTTACCTCTCCAAAGAAATTCCAAGCCCATCTTCAGTCCTATAAACCAACAATTCAATGATCATAGTCCAGGAAGTAACAACTTATCCTTATGCCGAGTTGAAGAAGCTACCACTTTAGTGATGAGACAGATGCTAAACTATTGGTCCAGATGCTAAACTATTGGTCCTGGAGTATGGGGAAATTAGAAATGTAATGTGAGAGAGAGTACTTGGAATAAAAACAAAAATTCTTTTGTTTGGGGGAATAGCTATTATATAGCCCAAAGAACCGAAGCCTAACTACGATTCTTTTTAGTCAATTCATTCTACCATGCTTGCACTCCAAAGAAATATCAAACCCATCTTCAATCCTATAAACCAACCATTCATAGAAAAGGTACAAGTGACACTTATACGAATTGAAGGAGCTTATGCCAGATCCTTTAAACCTACAATTCATAAAAAAATAAAATAAAAAGGGGAACATTTTTGCGAATTGAAGGACACTTATGCACAAGTGACACTTAAAGCGAATTGAAGGATCTTATGCCACTTTAGTGATAAGCCAATTCGCTTACTATAGGTCTTTTGAGAGAGAGAGAGAGAGAGAGAGAGAGAGAGAGAGAGAGAGAGAGAGAGAGAGAGAGCTTAAGTACATAAAACAGCTCCTTAGTAATAATTTTTACTTGTTTTTATAATTCATTGTTAGAAAGGATTTAAACTCTGTACATTTTTGTTAGAAACATGAAATAATGTCAGTTAAGTTACATAACTCTTAGCTAAATAACTTTTACTTAGAAATTATTATTTATGTACCAAATTATAGCTAAACAAATGTCTAAATGAGTGACTATTCGAAAATGAATAGTTATTCTATGATGATTTATGAGATTTTATTTATTACTTGAAAATACTTTTAAGTAATTGGAAAATATTTAGGGATGCTATTGTTACTTTTCTTTACATAGTGGACAGTGTGGAGAAGCAAAAACAAATTGAAATAATTTTCTTGATGCATCTGAATTCAATTTGCACCCAAAAAAACCAATACTGCATATGACATAACATTTGATACGAGAGGAAATTAAAATATAAACATTAGGGATCGTCCTTTAACTTCTTCCACTTCGGTATAATTGTGACATTTTACTTGTTGAGCCCTTGTTGGAGTAAAAAATCCAAATGAGTCATAACGCTTTCCATTACAAGATTTAAACCTGAAACTTCCACTTCTCAAACTCTTAAGAGAGTCAGCCCATAACCGTTAGACTAACCATCCCAATGATTCCTCCTTTGACTTATTAACATAAAACCACTCATATTACAAATTTTTTAGGTGACTGACAAAAAGTCGGAAATCCCTCAATATGATATTTCTATCTTGATAAAATCACATTTTTTTTTTTTTAATGTCTAAGAGCCGCAACCAACCAATAATGTAGTGATATTTTCAACTTTGATTTTTAACCATGCAAGTTTTCAACCAGTTAAATTATTGCTTTCACGTCATATTCTCTTAGGACTTTTTTGTTCCCCTATTCGTAGGCCCTTTTCCTCATTAAACTAAAGAAAAACAGCAACACCCGATGCTCCATTTTCAGAGCAACTGCGAGTGGTAATGATTTTTTTGCTCTAAAAGAAATACAGAAGATAGATTCGTAGATGACTAGCTGTAATACAGAATGGGTCATTTTTAATTTTTAAGTGTATGAAATATTTACCTTTTCAGATTCGATCGGTTGAGACTGAAAATCTAGAAGCCTGCAGTCTTTTCAAATTTATTTTCTTCTGAAGAAAAAAAAAAATCATCATATAAAATAATTTAAAATTGAAACATTTTAATAAAAATGGAAAATTCTTTTTATAAGATTTGAAATAATATATAATAGTAAATAATTACCTGTACCTTACTCCATTAAAATAATTTTTTTTCTTTTTTTTTAGAGAATTTTAACTTATGACGTCCACTCCTGATAATAACTCTTTATTAATTATTAGATCAAGATACCAATCGGTTTTTGGTGTAGGCATAGATTGAAGTCCAGATCTCTTATTCAATCATCATAAATTTTACTAGTTAAGTTAACTAGAACTTAAGGTTAAGGGTTTCAATTATTTTTTCCAAGTATAAAATACTTTTTTTTGTAATAAATGGCTCTTTGCCGATCACTAACACAAGAAAATGTTCCCAGTCAGAATTGTATGGGAGAGAAAAGATACCAAAAAATTATTGCAAAAATTGTTGAATCGTGTCCAAGAACCAAAAGCAAGGGAATTATTAAGAGTACAAAAATTTGGACCTTCCATGTTGTATATGCATCAAATAAAGTGGACATGTCACAATGGACGGAAGTTCTATATTTCCTGTTGGAGTCAGCACTTATCCTCTTCTTCTTGTCCAAAGAAAGCACCAAGATTGCTTTAAAAAATGAGTTTTTTATTTTATTTATGAGGCTTGCATAAGCAATGAGTTAAAAAATAAAGGAATTTTTTATTTAAAAAAAAAAAAAGGAATGTCAAAGTGATTGTGTGCCATATTGTTTGTTATTTTGGTTTGTAAATGGCTAAGAATAACTCTCTTCTTGGCTTCCTCAAAAAATTATAATTTTAATTGAAAATGTGATTTTTTTCTTCTTTTTTTTTGCTAGTATTTAAGACTAGATACATATAAATTGTTATTGAATATTTTATTCATTTTCTTGATGTGTTTTTTCCCCTGTAGGGTAACCCAAAAAAAAAAAAATTTTGAGATGAATTTTTTTTTTTTTTTTTTTTTGGCCCACAAAAATATCCCTTAAAAAATAATAATAATAATAATAATAATAATAATCTGTTGGTCGTAGAAATAAACACCCTGTAATATTCAATTTGAATGGAGGATAAGCTAGGCCATTTTACGCACGGTATCTGGGCTTAAACTAATAAAAGTGGGAAGAGTATTGGGCTTAAACATTTTCAATTCCGAGAGCTTTTTTCTTTTCCTTTTCTTTTCAGTTATTTTATCCTCAACATTAAAAGGGTGTTCGTGACTCCACCGCTCACAAGATACCTAGTGATGAGCTCATTTGTTTATGGCATGATGTAAATCCAAATTTCAAAGGTCCCAAATTCAATCTATCGATATCATAGCGTCGATTCATGGGATTTGTAAGGTGTTTTATGAGCAAGAAGTAGAATAAGAAATGATATTAGTGATCAATTGAATAAGGGTATTAGTGATGTCATAAAACTTGGAGAATAAGAAATAATATAACCAAGTTTACTTATTTTCAATTTGATAACATTTTTTGTGCAGAAAAAAGTTCAAATTTGAAATATATGTTCTCATAGAAAATAAATTTTTAATTTTGGTTTTTAAACGTATATTTCTTCTAAAACAAGCTTTTATAAATTTAGACATTTTCATATATATTTTTCACCAAAAATAATATTAAAGGTATTTTCATGTAAATATTCCCACAAATTAGTTATAAACTAAATCTAGAAAAGTTAATGTGAAATAAAACAAATGTTCAATTATGAATTAGTGTTTTTTTTTTTTTTTTGGGGGGGGTGTGGTTTAAATCAAAACTGAATCATTATGGTTTGTGAAATTTATCCTAAAAATTTACCAAGAGGGTTAGTACACAGATTCTTATGGAATTGTTGTACGACTCATACAAACATAAAATGACTAATTAAGTGCGAATTATTTTCCATTTTCTTGTGAAATGATTATGAACTAAGCCATGTGATTGACCCGTCGTCTAGCTGAATAAAGCTTGTTGGATAAACCTAACATGATAGTCAATGGAAATTATGGAATGCCAGGAAGAATATTCGCTGTTTATGGTAATGCAAAATATACCTTTTCTGAAAATAATGCAAAATATTTATAAAAATAGGCTATAAGATTATTGGTTACTAATCACATATCATTAGCAACCACACTTAATCTTATGTCTATGGCATACTGGATCTTAAACTTTTTTCATTGCAGTGTTAGTGTACTATTGTTATGTTGTCATTGTATTGCAGTTGTCTCTCTGGTCTCTTTATTTATATATACAAGTTACAACAATATTACAACATCCTTAATTTGTAAAGTATTTCCATCATTCAATATATATAGAGAATTATATATATATATATATATATATATATATATATATATACACACACATAGAGAGAGATTCTCAGTTGCAATAAAAGAAATACATTTTGTTTACCATAATTCGATAGTTGGAGAATAAAATATTTGAATTTTGAATATCTTCATAAAAAACATAAAGAGATATCAATTAATTGAATTATGAGATTATTTGCCAACAAAAAGAAACACTTAATCCAACTAAGTTATTTAATTATAATTATTCCACATATTATTATATACCGATCAATCCTTTATTTTTATTCATTTTCCTTTTTTTAACTTTTAGATGACATCATTCCCACGCATGCCATTAACCTTCTTTTTTTTGAGCAAATCCATTAACCTTCGTATGTGAAGGCATTATAAAGCTAGCCTAATTTCTCCGCCACACGCCTAATTTCTATTCTATCAAGCCAATGATTCCATTGGTGCCACCCTAGCCCATAATTGGGCCCAGAGTCAAGTCAATGTTGTAAAATTGCAAAGTTTAAGTTAAAAGGTACTTGAAATAGTATAGTGAGGTCTATAAATAGTATTAAAAAGTACAATTGGACTCATAAATAAGTTGAATAGTAATAAAAAAAATAAAAATAAAAAATTGGCTTTTTTTAAGCAATCTCAAACGCACACTTAATAGATTTCAAATTATTTTTTATTATGTGTGTCAGGTTATATTAAGAGGGAAATGTTAATGAATGTTAGAGGATATTTGTTAGTGAACCATTTTAGAAAAGTTTATATGAAAAAAGAGAAAAAGTAATTAATGTTTTAACAATTATTTTCAATTTTTCATAAAAATAATATAAAAACTTTTTAAAAATGCTTTCTTAACAATTGCCCTAAAGGCACATGTTAATATAAATCATATTAAAAATAAATAAACATATAATTATAAGTTGCAAGACATTTTTTTAGGAAAATAATTACTTATAAATAATTTAATGATTACAGGTATAAATTTAATGTTATGTATTTTTTAAAATATATTTTTACAGATTAAATATTATTTAAAAAAAAAAAAAAAAAAACACTACCAATGTCTAATTCCAAATTTTTTGAGACAGGTATGTATTCTCAACCATTCGTGATGTCATTTTAGAAAGGAAAAATACACCTTTCACTGATTACCTTTTAGTCTTTTACCCGGCAAATGGAATTTACCTAATAACCTTTTTGGTAAGTTCCATTATGAATTATCAACTTTCAGTCAAAAAAACCAAAAGTGCAATTATGAGCTAATTAACTCATAATGTCGTCATTTTTGCTTAATCACCACACACTTGTCAATCCCTCGACAACTCAAAACATTCTTCAAGGAATTTCATGTCCTCATTTCTCACTCCTTAACTTTTTACCTACTTCATTCATTCATTTGACTCTCTCTCTCTCTCTCTCTCGAACTCCTAAATGTATATATTTGAATGCAAGACCTCTCATTAATCACAACTCACAACCCTACATACTCAACAAAACACACTCTTTTACTCCCTCTCTCTCTCTCTCTCTCTCTCTTTGAAACCATGAGCAAGCTCATCTTGTTTTACTTACTTCTTCTTGTTCTTCCTCTTTCGGCCTTTGCTGAATGTAGCTGTGAAACCCAACCCGAAGAAAGAAACAAAACCAAAGCTCTTAAGTTCAAGCTAGTAGCAATATGTACAATCCTAATAGCAAGTGGACTTGGTGTGTCACTCCCAATCGTAGGCAAAAAAATCCCAACTTTGAACCCTGAAAACAACATCTTCTTCATGATCAAAGCCTTTGCAGCTGGTGTGATTCTCGCAACTGGGTTTATCCACATATTACCAGACGCTTTTGAGAGCTTAACAAGTCCTTGTCTTGGCCAAAAACCTTGGGGTGATTTCCCATTCACTGGCTTTGTTGCTATGCTCTCAGCTATTGGTACCCTGATGATAGATACTTTTGCAACTGGTTACTATAAAAGATCACACTTCGTTAAAGCTAGACCTCTTAGTGGGGACGAAGAGCAGCAAGGCGAGCATGAGGGTCATGTACATGTCCACACACATAAAACTCATGGACATGCTCACGGCTCTGCATTTGTTGCTGATGATTCGGGGTCCGAGGATCTTCTTAGACATCGTGTAATATCTCAGGTAATAATGAGTCCTTAAGGGTTTTTTTCCTTTTTTTATTCCAATTTTTTCTTACTTGGATTCAAGTTTGTTGGGTGCTTGTTGATAATTGAATACACTCTCTTTGTGTCCCTTGCCTCCTCTGTTTCTTGTTGTTGTTGTTGACTTCTTCTACTTCTTCTTCTTCTGCTTCTCTCTCTCTCTCTCTCTCTCTTTTTAATGTGTTCCCCTTCCCATTCTTTGAACAAGTATAATTTTTATGCCTACAAAGAAAAAAAATCAAGTAAAAATGAAAAGAGAAATTGGTTTACAAAAATATAATTGTTCTTTATTATAATTTCAAGACATTAAAAAGTTTTTCTCTAAAGGAAATTCAAGATTTTACCAATGAGTTAGCTAAAGTTAAATAAACCAAGGAGAGAGAATTTAGTTAGCCATAAACTTCGAAATATAATTTATTTAAGATATGTTGCCTTCAGAAAAATAAGCTCTAAGAAACTATAGTAGAAAAATTGATATTTCATATATTAATTAGTTACTCTAAGTTTGAGTGTTATAAAAAATTTTATATGAATGAGATTAACATTATATACTATATATACATTTATTTTTTAGTATAAAGTTTCATAATTCTTCAAATATAATCTTTATCTTAATTTCGCAATCAAACAGTAGCGCGTGTTTTGCGCACGCCATCTAAACTAGTATCACTAAAAGTGCTATTGTATTATTATTATTATATGTTGTCCGTGGCTGTGTTGTCATTGTATTGTTGTCTCTCTTTTTCCCTAAAAAAAAAAGTATTGTTGTCGCTCTTGCCTCTCTAGTCTCTACACATACGCCTCCTCTTTATAGAATTTCCATCATCCAATATACATAGAATTACGTTCTCAATTCCAACAAAAAGATATACTTAATATCCCCTAAGTTATAAGGCCATTAATTATTATTACTCCACTTATTACTTATATATCAATCGATCTCTCTTATTCTACCAAAAAAATCGCTTTTATTCTTTTTCTTTTTCATCTTAAAAAATAAATGACATCATTTAATTTATATGCATGTCGGTAACCTTTTGTAAAAAAATAATTTAATAAGTATGAATCACAATAATTTACACCATTTTTGTCATAACTCACCTATTAATGGTAGAGTTTCGAACGGTTACTTTTACTCTACCACTCCTAACTTGTCAAGTCGAGTTGTGGAAATTATTGATGTATTAGATATTTTAAAAAGAATTATAAAGTTTACTCCTAAGACCTCCAAGAAGCTTAAATATTCTTCAGTCCTTAACTTTCTTAAACTTACCAATGTCTGCATAACCCTTTGTTTCTTTTCTAAAAAGCCAATGATTCCACACTGGACCATAGCTGGGTCCCTAGAGTCAAAATCCCCACGGTAACGCTGCACAACTTAATTGACTTAAATATTTTCTTCTTGGATATATTGACGTGTGTAAAATTGTGTGTATTACAAACTTTACCCTTTCTTTTAACTTGTGTGGACATGTTAAAAATAAATAAATAAATTATTGATTTATAAGTGTAAATTTAAGCTGATTGTATCATTTTGTATGTATAAAAACAACTACTCCCAAACGCTAATCCCAATGCTTAAAACCCAAATTTTTATAAACAACTAGGGATTCTCAACAGATTTGTAAGATTGGTTAGGTGTTGTCATTTTGGATAAAATTTTCAATTTATTATACTTTTAAATTATAATAATATTAGGCTCGTAATATTTTCATAATAATTTCACACCAAATCTAAAATGACAAGTTAATATTAATTATAATATAGCACACTACTAACATCATTTTTTTTTTTATCCATGGCAAGCTAATACTAATTATAATATAGCACATTACTAATATCACATTTTTTACTCATCGTTAAAAATTTTACCATCTAAAATTTGTTATGAAATTATTGTGTACATAACATTATCCCATCAATTATTTGATTCCCTTTTACACGGCAAAAAGAATTTAACTAAGAACCTTTTTGCTGGTAAGTTCAATTATATCAGTTCAGTAACTTCAGTTAACTCATAATGTTGTCATATAGGCATAATTACCACACACTTGTCAATCCCTACTCAATTCCAAACTTGCATCATGCAATTCCATGTTGCCATTTCTCAATTTACTCATAATGTCGCCATTTTGGCTTAATAACCTTTTTGCTTACATGCCACGTCATATTCACCGATTAATTGTAACTCTCTTTTCGTTTCATGTGTACCCTCTCTGAAAGACTGCAACCGAGTTATATTATGTATTAAAGGGTTTGATATGCCGGGTCAAGTATTTTAGTATGGGTTCCGTTAATCGTTACCCTCAAGCAATTTGTTAATAAATAATTTTAAAAAAAAATTATTTTAAATATCATAGAAAATATAAAAAGCTGTAAAGAGTTGGTTACTTTTTTTTTTTTTCTTTTTTCATACTTTTTTTTTAAATATATATATATATATATATATTCTAAACTAATGTCCTTAAAGCATTCGTTAACTTTTCTTTTTTATTATTAATGATTTTTTTACTTGAAAAAAATTTTTATAATTTTTTTATTAAAAAAATGCCAAGTCAGTATTTTATTAACCAAGTAAATAATATACTGACAGCAATTAAGAAATAGAATAATATTGCTTTTTTTAAAAACTTTTCTTTTTTAGAATACTAAATATTTTTAACACACACATGGAGAGAGGGGAAAAGGTTTTTTAAAGAAAAATGACCTAACTCTTGGATACACAGCATAGACTTTAGACCTTTTTAACTCACACTCATTTTTCAATGTAAGATTAACCTATAATTTTTCCTTTTAAAAATACTAAATATTTTTAACACATACACATAAAAAGAGGAAAGAAAGTTTTATTTTTAAACTTGAGAACTAATAGTACTCACTTAAACTTAAAAGAACCAATTACGCTCATGGAATATACTTCAATGATGAAGAATGTAGTTTCGCCTCACTTTTACTTACCTCATTCATTTGACTCTCTCACGGTCTCACTCAAACATATTTGAATGCAAAGCCTCTCGAGCCCAACTCACAACCCCACATACTCTACAAAACACTCGTAAACTCTCTCTCTCTCTCTCTCAAACCATGAGCAAGCTCATCTTGTTTTACTTCCTTCTTCTTGCTCTTCCTCTTTTGGCCTTTGCAGAATGTAGCTGTGAAACCCAACCCGAAGAAAGAAACAAAACCAAAGCTCTAAAGTTCAAGCTAGTAGCAATAAGTACAATCCTAATAGCAAGTGGACTTGGCGTGTCACTCCCAATCATAGGCAAAAAAATCCCAACTCTAAACCCTGAAAACAACATCTTCTTCATAATCAAAGCCTTTGCAGCTGGTGTGATTCTTGCAACTGGGTTTATCCACATATTACCAGACGCTTTTGAGAGCTTAACAAGTCCTTGTCTTGGCCAAAAACCTTGGGGCAATTTCCCATTCACTGGCTTTGTTGCTATGCTCTCTGCTATTGGTACCCTGATGATAGATACTTTTGCAACTAATTACTATAAAAGATCACACTTCGTTAAAGGTAGACCTCTTAGTGGGGACGAAGAGCAGCAAGGTGAGCATGAGGGTCATGTACATGTACACACACATAAGACTCATGGTCATGCTCATGGGTCTGCATTTGTTGTTGAGGATTTGGGGTCCGAGGTTCTTCTTAGATACCGAGTTATATCTCAGGTACTAAATGGGTCTTCTTCTTCTTCTTTTTTCTTTTTGTTCCAATTTTCTTAATTGGATTCAACTTTTTTGGGTGTGTTTTGATAATTGAGTACACACTCTTTGTGTCCCCTGCTTCCTCTGTTTCTTGTTCTCTTGTATTTTTATGTGTTCCCCTCCTCATTCTTTGAACAAGTATGATATTTTAAACCTACAAATAAAAATCATGTGAACTTGAAAAGAGAAATAGGTTTGAAAAAAAAAATTTTTTTAGATATATAGGATTTGTTGGACTTGTACCGTTGTTCGATAATAATTATTCTTTACTATCATTTTAATAAATTAAAAAAATATATTTATTTTAGGAGAAAGTCTAGATTTTAGCAATTGAGTTAACTAAAGTTAGAGTAAAAAAATTAGTTAGACATAAACTTCAAAATATAGTTGATTTAGATTCTTTTTAGTAAAAAATATATCATGTGTTTCCTATTTACTCTGGTGTTTTGCCAGACCTTTGTTTCCTATGTTTCTTAAAAATAATAAATCTTGAGCCAATTCCAAAATGCTATATAACTGTTTTTTTTTTTTTTCCTTGTGTTTATTACTTTATTAAGAAAAATCTCATGCTTTCTAAAGTCTTGTTGTTTTCAATGTTTTTAATCTTTATGAATGAGACAAGTTTGAATTGTACATTTGCACCTCTTCAAAACCTTTCGAAACTGTAAATGTGTCTTACCCAAAAAAAAAAAATGTAAATATGTAATGGAGTTTCCTTAGCAAAGGAAAGTAGGATTATAATATATAGTATTTCTTTTTTTCTTTTTCTTTTTTGATAAAAGGTTCGAAGAATATATAGTAATTCTTTAAAACTTAAAAAGGTTTGGACAAAATTTTGTGTATAGGTTTTGGAGTTGGGAATTGTGGTGCATTCCGTAATTATTGGCATCTCTCTTGGTGCTTCTGAAAGCCCAAAAACAATCAAGCCCCTTGTAGCAGCATTGACTTTCCATCAATTTTTTGAAGGTTTGGGTCTTGGTGGATGCATCTCTCAGGTATTATTTTTATTTCTTGTATTTGACACAATATGAATATATATATCCTTATCTGTGTAGTTGCAACACTGCACCTACCAACCAAGACAAAGAGAGAAAAATCAAATTTTAAAAAGAAAAAGGTGAACATGATCTAAATAGAAAGGAGAAAAACTAAAACTAAAATATGTGATTTTATCATTTTATTTAACGTTGTACATAATATCATATCATTTAAAATTAATCTAATTCATAAAATGACTCTCTCCATTCCAAATAAAAAGAAAAAGATAGGCACGCTTTCGTCCATAATTTTTTTTTTTTAAAATCTTGAAATAGCACAACTATTAATAATAATATTTACTAGGATAAATAATTTATTAAAGAGATCAAATTGAATAGGACAACTTTAAAGTTTAGTGAAAAAATTTGCTTTTCGCTAGCATTAATTTTTTAGAGTATTTATCTAATTCTATTGGTTCTCAAAAAGAAAATAAAAAATTACAATATGTGTAGATAATTTCAAATTAGGGATATTATGAGAATTTCCAAAAATAAGAGATTTGTCTCATGTTAATCAATTGGCTTTTAATAATTAAGGAGTTCAGCCATTTTCAATTTAAATAATATTTATTTATTAGCATCTTTTACTCTATCATATAAGTGAAACTCGTATGAAGTCTCCTTAAAACACGATGACAATTGTGATTAGCTTTTAATAGAGTAACGTTATTTTCAATTTAAATAATACTAGTTTATTAGCTTTTTGTTATCTCTAATATAAGTGAGACCCGTTTAAAGCCTTAACAAAATGACACATGTTATACACGTGTTAACAAAAGCTAGAGGAGATAGCCTTGTTATTTTATTTTTTATAAATAAATGTAGGGGATAGCCTTCACCCATATGATAGGACACATTACAACATCTTGCAATGATGTGGACGTATTTATTAGACTGTCTAATACGAGAAGTTATACCCATTGTGAGACGCAAGTAACATATACCCGTTGCAGGGTGTATTATCGGTCTAATACATACCCTCCATAATGGTCCAAATTATATTCGACTATATTATACTCCGTACTGTTTTTTTTTTTTTTTTTCTTCTAAAGCATCATATGATTCAATCACAAACGCAAGTCTACTTCAATGAAATTCACAAAGGCAGTCATTGCCGTCAATGTTGAAATCTTCTAAAGTCCTTTATTTTTTTATTTTTTTATTCATTAGGCACAAAATGTACTAATACTAGTGCCCCGTCATTTCACTTTCAAATAAAGTGAAGTGATATGATATCCAAAGTCAGTCATTGCGGTCAATGTTGATCTTTTAGTAGTTTGTGCTTGGGCCTTTGGATTATCACAACAATGGGGTCCCTTGGAAAGGACAGGATAATGGAACTTCAATTTTTTTTGAGTGAAGGATGATGAAACCTCACTGTCTAACAAAATATGGCACATTTTTTAAATGATCAGAACATTTGCGGCACTATTTTTCACAATTATTATATGAGTAGATTATAATTAGTTTTCTATCATCTTTACATCAACTAATTATTTTTTTTCTCCCACTTATAATCAGTCCCATAGTATAACTTTGAGAAATTATGCGGTAAACATTGTAAATTGTAGTCCTACAATTATTGGTATTTTTTTTTTTTTTTTGAGAAACAATTATTGGTACACTATAACATAGAAGTCTGCACTTCTTGCATATGACATGTTTCCCAGTAAAGTGGGATCCACACATCCGTGGACCATCTTGAGGTGAGATAACACATGGTGTATGCAACACAAATGTTAGTGGGTCAATAATTAAATTATTTAGATTATGAAATTTAGTATTTACAAGATGATATTGGGATATTTAGTAGTAATACTTATATATCATTTCTCACTTTTATGAGTACTTTATCAATTTGGTTATCAAATCCCATAAAAAAAAAAAAAAATTGGTTATCAAATAGGCATAACATCTTTATAAAATTAAGCTAACGGAAATCTACATAATTTCTTTTAAGTAATATTTTGAATTATTTAGTGCACTTATTGCATGAAACATGTTTTATAGTAAAGTAGGATCCACACATCCGTAGACCATCCTAAAGTGAGATAACACGTGGTGGCATGCAACACATATTAATAAGCATTGGTCAATAATTAATTTTTTTGGATTTAAGTATGAAATTTCGTAAATTTATAAGATAATATCAGGATATTTAGGAATACTTTTATAATCATTTCTTACTTTTATGAGTTCTTTTTCAATTTGGTTATTAAATAGGCATAAACATCTTTAACACTTTTTAAAACTATATCTTACAAATGCTAACTTTTTTATAATTTCTACAAAAGTTCTATAATTTAAACTTTTCTTCTTACTACAATCTTATATACTTAAAAAATGTTCTTTAAACTTAAACTTTTCAAAACAAGCTCTACTAAAATTTTGTCAAACGGATTTTTTTTTTTTTTTTAATTTTTAAATTTGCTTTTTCCCCTTAGTAAAGAGCTTTTGAAGCCTTAAAACACTTAGCAGTCCTAACACAATTAACTCAATGCAAAACACTCCCTTAATTGTAAGTAGAATCCACAAATTCATGGACCATCCTGTTGTAGAAAATTTATTGTGTATTTGATATACATTATACATAATCTCTTTCATGATATATTTCTTATAATTATCGACTATATAGGATTCACATATGTTAAAATTATAAGACGGATAATGCTTATCTGTCCTAAATGGCATTTGGTGGCTATGAAAAAGTATAAAGTAATATTTAGAAGGGATAGAAGAATTGACTAAGGGAATAGATAGAGCATTGAATCGAACTATCATTATCAATGGATGGGCACACTTGATTCCTATCTGGTCGGTGCTTGATTTCAATATTTTGTGCAGGCAAAATTCAAGTCTCGAGCCATTGCAATTATGATACTTTTTTTCTCTCTCACAACTCCATTTGGAATAACAATTGGCATGGGAATATCAAATATCTACAAGGAGAATAGCCCAACAGCATTGATTGTGGAAGGTCTGTTCAACTCTGCCTCAGCTGGGATCTTAATCTACATGGCTTTGGTCGACCTTCTTGCAGCTGATTTCATGAACCCTCGAATGCAAAGCAATTTGAGGCTCCAGCTTGGGGCTCATCTTTCACTTTTGCTGGGTTCAGGTTGTATGTCACTCCTTGCCAGATGGGCCTGAAGGCTTCACTACAACCAGTGCTAGGAGCCCAGGATAGTACTTGTAATTTATCAGTCGGATATGGTGGGGTGAGTTTGTGTTAGATAAATGGCTTTTTAATGTTCTTCCTAAGTTAAAGAAGTATACTACTTCTTTTTTGTGAGAGCCCCTTTTTAGCTTAGCGGCATAAATGGAAAATAGCAGGAATTTACAAAAATGGTGGCATGAGTTTTTGTAGAATCCTTTCATTTTTGATGTAATCAAGTAGGAATTTTGACTATCCCTAATTTACGCGTGTTTTAATCATATGAAATATTTACTAGTTATATGATTTGTTTAAATGATTTGATAAGTCATGTGGTTAAAACATGTGATAGTCATTTGAAAATGCTATATAATCCCAGCAAAAAAAAAATGCTATCTATTGATTGGAGGAGATTTCTCTAATGGTGTGTTCATTTTGCTCTAATTTAAAACTTGAATTGTTAATTTTTGAGAATTTGTAAAAATATAATTGTTTGTTTGACCAAATTATCAAGAATTACAATTCCCGTGAACATATCAATACCTATGAACACAAGAATTATGATTCCCGCATAAATTGTAGAATTACTATTGTGATACTTAAATCCAAATTTTCCCACTTTTTCTTTCTTAAAATTAATTGCATAGAGTCAATTCTAAAACAAATATTTATAATTTCACCCAAATGAAAAAAGGTTTATAAATGTTCAAGGTTGTTTTTTCAATTGAAAAAAAAATCTAGAGAGAGGGAGAGAGAGTGAGAATTAGGAGAGACAGATGGATGTCAGTCATCTACATTCATATATTCAGTTGTGATAGTTTGTTCTTTTCTTCTAGTGTTAGTTCTCTCTCTCTCTCTCTCTCTCTCTCTATATATATATATATATATATATATGTGTGTGTGTGTGTGTGTCACCGGCATTCATATATTTAGTTGTGATTATTTGTTCTTTTCTTCTAGTGTCACTTTCTTAATGGTACCACTCAAATTTAACTCAATCCGGATTTAGATTGGAGATTGAGTTCTTAATTGCCTTGTTTTATTTCAATTATCAACATGAGTTCTTAGTTTTTTTTTTGTTTCCTCTCTCTCTCTCTCTCTCTCTCTCTCTCTCTCTCTCTCTCTCTCTCTCTCTCTCTCTCTCTCTCTCTCTCTCTCTCTCTATATATATATATATATATATATATATATATATATACCTACATTCATACATTTAGTTGTGATTGTTTGTTCTTTTCTTCTAGTGTCACTTTCTTAATGGTACCACTCAAATTTAACTCAATTGGGATTTAGATTGGAGATTGAGTTCTTAGTTGCCGTGTTTTATTTCAATTATCGACATGAGTGAAGGTGGTATTTTTCATCACGGGGATTCACCCTTATGTGAGTGGGGGTTTAATTATCCCCATGAATAATATTCAAATTATTAAGAGTTCGAATTTGGTAGGGACGGGGTGTAAAACTCCTATTTTACACATTCAATAATAGATTGTCATATCGGTCTTTTATTTAATGAGAAATACACCCTACCACACCTAATAATATCTCAATTAACTCTCACTTTCATCAACATTTTTGATTTCAGAGCAAACTTAAACCCAAATCTTATTTTTTCCTATAAAAAAATAATAATAATAATCTGAAATCTCATCCTTTCCAGCATTGTTGCTCAAGTTTTAATTTTTCAAATCTAAAATCTCATCCTTTTTGCAGGTTTGCTCAAGTTTTAATTTTTCTCGATTTCTTCTTTTTCCCAAAATCGTTCTCAATTGTTACTCAATCGTTCCCATCATTCATTAGAAACTTTTAGGCTCATAATAAAATTATCAAAGAAAAAAGAAAAGTAATTAACCTGATATAGGAGACACTTAATGGATATGAAAAGAGAAGAAAAGTAATTCACTTGCTCTAACAATTAATGGATAAAACTCAATAACATGAGAAACACAAATGGAAACACAATAAACCATATAGGAGGCACTTTTATTCAACGAGACTTCAATGTAAAGGTTTCAATAGCGACTCAACCTTGACAGTGGAATATATGACTTCAATGTACATATCTATATCAATAAACACAATAAACCCATTCAATAAAAGACAAGATTCTATGTCAACTATGAACAACAAACAAATTTGTGTGCAAACACACTATCAAAATTTGAATACTGTCAAGAGAGACCTTCAAATATAGCAAATATAGCAAAATAGACCTTCAAGTGCCATATTCCACTGTCAAAGTTTGAATAGCAACTCCAGCGAATTGATGTTGCAAAAAACGAAGGTCTAGCGAGGTATGCAACGGTAAACAAAGGTCCGGCGAGGTTTGTGGCGGGAGACAAAGGAGCTGGGAAGGGAGATGAGATTTTAGGGACTCTTTTTCATATCTAGTATGATAACATGAGATAGGTTTTTTTTTTTTTTAGATGTTATTATGTGTATTAGAATGCATTGATTTTACAATGAGTTTTAAGTAAAAAGCTAATGTGGCATGTTCTTATTGGCTAGTGTAAACCAAAGGGTTTACACCCTGTCTTTATTGAATTTATTTTCAACGGTAAACAAAGGTCCGACGAGGTTTGCGGCGGGAGACAAAGGAGTTGAGAAGGGAGATGAGATTTTAGGGGCTCTTTTTCATATCTAGTATGATAACATGAGATAGGTTTTTTAATTTTTTTATAGATGTTATTATATGTATTAGAATACATTGATTTTACAATGAGTTTTAAGTAAAAAGTTAATGTGGCACGCTCTTATTGGCTAGTGTAAACCAAAGAGTTTACACCCCGTCTTTATTGAATTTATTTTCAATTATTAATTATTTTTACTTACAAAAATAATATGTATAAGATTATTTTAAACAATTGAAAATTATATTTTAAATATTCTATTTCTATAATTTGGTATAGATTCAAATTTTTTAAGCGTTGATACTCTCCATTTCTTTCAACGTAAAAATGCATTTTTGGATATTTGGTAAGATGGAAAATGCAAGTCAAAAGAAAACTTTTTTTGGGTGAAGTTTGTGTCTAGTGCCATTTTGCATTAGATATAATTTGGACATTGGACACATGTTCAAATCATAGCGTGTCCAATACAAAAAAGCATTAAGCACAAGCTATATCCAACTTTTTTTTTTTGTATATAGTTAAAAGATTCCAGCCCAAGCAAAAAACTCTTTTTTTTTTTGGAACATCACATACTCAATAAACCACTACATATAAACTCCACATCAAGAAAACAAGTCAATTTTCCTATGGACACGCATTCAAATCGTAGTGTCCAAGCATTAAGCACAAGCTACATCCAACTTTTTTTTTATATAGTTAAAAGATTCAAGCCCAAGCAAAAAACTTTTTTTTTTTTTTGGGACATCACATCCTCAATAAACCACTACATATAAACTCCACATCAAGAAAACAAGTCAATTTTCCACGAAATATTTTCTACAATATTTTTCATTGAAACAAATAGAGTTTTCTAGGACAGAAATTCTCAAAAATTTTAAGATAATTTTTTGGGGCTAAAATTCAATTTAATCCCTCCACAAATTGTCAATTCTTTTTTCTTTTCTTTTTTTGATAACTGAAAAACTTTATTGAAAACCAAACGGCGTCGTTTAATCCCTCCACAAACCGCAATTGTCAAATTAATCCCTCTTATTTTTTACTACCGATAGGCACAAAAAAACGGCGTCGTTTAAGCATTGGATTTTAGTCTTGAAAAAATCTCTGATCTGCTCTTCTTCCTCTAACACGATCAGATTCCCCAGCCTCCCTCCTTCGCTGGCGTGTCCTTCCTCCGTCGCGGCGTCCCGGCGGCTCTAACCAACTTTGCCGGAATCGAATCGGCACCAAAATCGAACTCGGAAACCTTCAAGTTCGTTTCTTTTCCACCTCATAGTGTGTTTCCGATTTCATTTTGCTGGCTCCAATTAGTATTTTAGATGTGCACACAATGTGTTCGATGAATTGCATGTACATGTTTATATGTTGAATGAGTGAGAAATTGTTAATTAAACTAATTAAGATTTGAAAAATTATTAACAAGATCTTAATTATTTGATTCTTTGAGAAATAGAAGTAAACACAATTAGTAGTTTAGAATTGCACACAACCTGTTTGATGAATTGTCTGCGTGAGTTTATTTGTTGAAAAGAGTGGGAAATGTTATTAAACTAAGGGGGACGCAAAATTTAATTCTGTTTTTTCTCTCTCTCTCTGAGTTGTATGTGGTGATTTATAGATATGGGTTGTGACATTATTGCTTGTTATTTCTTTCTAGGTTGTAGGTAAACAATGGCAGGAGTTATAAAGAAATTTTTCGTTGCATCGATGTTTATGTGGATGGCTCCTGTTGCAATTTTGTATGCTTTCAACCATAATCTGCTTCCTGGTAAGTTTGTTGTGTGTTGAACATTTAGTTCTTGAGTGCAGCTAATTTTTGAAAATGTAATTTTTTGTTATCTGTTTTGAACCCACAACATTACTCTATAGTCCTCTCCACCTTTGTGTTTTTGGATAACGTAGGGAACCTTTCTAAAGTAGAGTTCTTTGGACTCGAATCCAGCCAGTAAAACCTATGAGCAGTTAACCTCACCTGCCAAAACCAGTTGCCAGGTAATCTAGGGGCATTCACCTCTGACGGGTACCTGACCGCACTTGCCTCTCCGCTCCTTTCCTGTGGAGGAGGATGTGTAGCTTGAGCTAAAACTCATTGGAAATGTTTTTGTTATCTGCTATCTTTTATATAGTAGAATGACTAAAATTTTGTAGTGCATCTTATATGAGGTCTTGTTCTTGAGTCAGGATTGTCACTGGTTGACTTCTTTTTATTTAAGTTTTTGTTTTCCCCCCTACTTGAATTAATAGTAAACCAGTAAACCTTTTATTGACAAGTTTCCTGTGTTTTGTAAAAAGGTAAAAATTTTCTCTTCCTATCTTTTGGGAGGTTTGGAGAAAAAAGATATAATTAAAATTTTTTTTATGTCCTTGAAGATACATTGCTTAGGAAGCTTAAGAATCCCTGTAAATGAAACCTAATCAAATTGATTTTACGAATATCTTGAATATGTCTTGGGAATGTGAGCAATTTATTAACTTCAAAATAGTTTGGGGGAAAAAGAGCTTTAGTTAAGTATTCACCATTTCAGAAACATAAAGTACAGAATTTAAAAGCAGTGGTTAGTGGAAACTATATTTTGGGGCTGACTTAGTTGAAGTTGTTACATTAGGGACTGGAAGATAGTTACAAATTTTCATGCCTGATTTTTTTTTTTTATTCAATTCAAGCTATGTTTCTCTGTGCTGAAACTAGAGATTGAAGGAAAGAAACCTCCAGGCAGTTGAAGTTGAAGCCATTTTGGAACATCTTACTCTAAAGCCATTCAATTTCATTGGTTGGTTTAGGTTTATGTGATATTGTCCTGAAAGCTATTGATAAACTTACTGTTTCTGTATGAGCTTCTAGCAACAAAGTGATCACTTCTTGTTTCTTAAGAAGGTTGGATTATATAATTTCATTGAGTGCTGTGGGAATAATATGGTTTTAAAATGTCTTGGGTACAAATTGTAGCCTAACCAATAGAAGATAGAAAAGGGAAAATAATTAATATTTTCCAAAATGCAAAAAAAAATCTATGCACCTTTTCCATTGTTCTTTTAATCAATTGGGGAGAGAGAGAGAGAGAGAGAGCACATATTTACCCTAAAGTTGCCAGTATATCCTGTTTTTAGAGTAATGTAGAAGGTTTCTACTTTCTCATTTTTTACCAACTAGATACATGCTTTAATAGTTTCGGGTAGTTTCATAACTTATGAACTAAGATGTGCCTTGTAGAGAATAAGTCAAAAGTTTAGTTGTCCATATCGTGGGCAACTGTATCTGAACTTCATTTCTTGGAGCTCTTATGAAACTACCTAAATAATATTTTGGGCTGTATCTGCTCGTCTATGTATAAATTAGTGAAAATAGATTCTTTCAATCTTCACAATTCAACTTTCATAATCAGCTCCAACATATAGTGGTGACAAATGTCCTGGTGTGTTTCACAGTATTCCATTAATGCCTTAGTGGGCAATAAAATGAATGTGCAGCCATGCGACTTTATTGTTCCATGTTATGGTTCATGTATAGCACGCGTTTGTAGTGAATCATTAATGCCTGATGTAGACAGGAAGTGCATCAGGATTAAGAAAACTTTCCTTATGAAATTGTAAGAGCAATTAGGCCAATGACTCTCTCTCTCTCTCTGTCTCTCTCTCATCAAAGTCAGATTATGAAGCACACACACCCACAGTAAGTGGATAAAGTCTATCAAGTAGGACGTAGTTGATCTCAAAACCAAGGATTGCAATCCCAAAAAAAAAAAAAAAGTATCAATGGGATGGACATCTTGTAAAAGCAACATCTAGGAGATACTTTTTGGTAACATCTTGTTCAGACCCTTGATTTGGCTTTGCTTTTCCCTGCAATTACACCAACAGAAAAAATGCTAAAGACAGTGATTGATGCAAGCCTTGTATTTAAACAGTCTTTTAAAGGCAGTGCAGAGCCTCCTTCAGGAAAGTTGCAACTCTGTTCTTGTGATCAATCGCTAAAGAATATTGCAAAGCTGGAATATTGTGTGGCAAATGCTAGCTGTTTTTCCAAACAAAACTTAAATGTTTGTTTGGATGAAGTTTCTTCTCTTTGTTTTCTGGGAGGAAAATGTCATTTTTCTTATTAATTTTCTGTATGCTCTGCTTATCAGATTCTATGCTAAGATTTGGGAGGGAGCTATTCAATTTCTTTAACCTTTACAATTGGATGACCTCAATTAGCATTTACTCATCTTGAACAGGTTCAGCCAATTTGTCTCCCTATTCTATGACACTGGTGAGTGGCTTCCTTGCTGTCATATCGGTTAATGTGGTTATTGCCTTTTATATTTATATGGCGATGAAGGAACCTTCAGATAAACATGAGCCAGATCCTGCATTTCTTGCTGAAGCCAAAGCTAGTGTCAATCAGTCTACAAGTCAAGCCGAAGCTAGTGTCAATCAGTCTACAAGTCAAGCTGAAGATTCTTCCCATTCCTTAAAGAAAAAAGAGTAGATTAAATTCAAGCCTTTCTCATGTATCAAAAAGAAGTAAAATGTGGAGAAAACTTGCTGGTTAGATAGTAGTGAAGATCCGAGAGATAAAATTGTCCTAATGTCTGGTGTTTGATTATTTTTCCTCTTTTGTTACACTCAAGTTTTGATGTGAATGCTATGAGTTTCCTGTGGATTATCGTACTCTCTCTCTCTGTGTGTTATTTTACTCGATTTTATGAGTCTATTCCTGTTTATAAAGGGATGAAATGAAAAGAAGGGGAATTTTTTTCCCCATGTATGTTGGGAGTTAATAAAAGAGGTAACATTTTTTTTTTTTTTTGGTAGAGAAGGAAATGTACTTCTGCTAAAATGGCATCATACTTCATATTTCTTCTAATAAAAGAAAGATGATGAAAAACGTTTCTTTATTGTCCACTTTTGGAATGAATCATTATGAATGTATACAAATAAGTGGAAAATAATGGAGTTAATCAAAAAAAAAAAAAAAAGTGGAATATAATGGAATGAGACTTCTGTTTTAGTCAATATATTTCTTTCTACAAAAGTAACAAAACTCCCCAAACAAAGAGAATATATAAAATTTCCTTTAAAATCCGTTCTCTTTCATTCCCTTTCCTCTTCTTACACCCACCCTCCTCACCTCAAAATACCTAAGGTGTTTTGCAATGTTTCATTTTATGAAAGGCAGTCTACTGAATATTCCTGGGCCTTTCATGTCTTACAGCTAAAATGAAAAATCTTAAATAACGGAAGAAAATAAAATACTAGGGACAGCCATCCTCCCTAAATATACATACATAACTTCATCACCAAAAAAAGCCTTGGGAAGAACAGCATTAACAAAGGAGTATCATGAGGTCTGTCTATTTTCAATCACTAATAATAACAAAGGAGCATCACTGATTGGAATATGACTTTTTTGTATCATTTTTAAAAATTATTATGTTTTCTTTCTTTTTCTTTTTTTCTTTTTTTGTTTTTTTTTTTGAGAAGAACTATTCCCACTAGTTAAAAATGTGTTTTTAAAGAAAAATATTAAGGAGGTATTTTACTATATTAGTTCAATAAAATTCTACCGTATTTACCTCAAAACCAAAAACTATATTTTAATAAGCTTGCAATAACAAGCTAAATTCAAATGCTCTTCCCTTCAACTCCAAGGGGTTGGCTTTAATAATATCTAAGGTCTAATAAATCCATGAATTCCTAGATTCAAAACTTTTAGCCAACATATTGGGGCAACCTCCAAGGAATTTTTCTCTATAATAACCTAGTGTGTGGAATTGGAAAATTGCACAAACCCAAGAAAAAACAAGGAATTGTAAAATCTCATCTCTATATTGATTTTAAAGTGTTAGAAATTAAAAAAAAAAAAAATCATAATTTATTAGAGTAATAAATCGAAATAACAAGCCCATCCCATGGAACCAGACCATGGGCCTTTTGTGAATATAAAAGAGATTGAGGTACCATGAACAAAGGGCAAAAATCTAACAGTAAAAGGAAAGGAAGAAGGAGCCTTGAATAAGGTACAAATGACCCAATAAAAATGGTTGCAAGGGAAGGGGTTATTGAACGAGACTAGTATGGCAAGTTCGAGGGTCCATTGGGATGAACGGTCATAGAGGACCCAGTTCCTTAGTGGAAGAACTCGAAGGGACAAATGATCCCACCATAGCAAAATTAGATCTGGAAAAGTCTTAGAATCCCAAGGAGAAAAGAATAGCATGCGAGAACTAGCCAACCAATGAAGAAGAAAGCCAAGGAACTTCGGCTATAAGAAAACCATGAAATAGTAAAACACCCCAGTGACTTTCATGGCTTATTCAATCAAAGGAGTATCTATAGCATATGTAGGTAAGAAAACTAAAGATTGTGAAGTCACTTTCACAACCTAGTAGATTCGTAACGTTGCCTTCACAACACAGCAGAAAGTCCTACACCCTGGTGACCTCGAAAATTGCACAGAGGAATTTTCCATTAGAGGAACGTACCAAAGGTGCTTTTCTAGAGGAAGTTTACAAAGATAATGAAATAAGAATGAAATGAGGAAAAAAAAAACCTTCGGAGGCAAGCCTCCCAAGGATGAATAGTAGAACCAAGAAATAAAGAACGTAGTATCCAAGAAATAGGAGGAAAAATACTTGACTTCTAAGACCTGCACAGTATTAAGAAAAAGAAGCAAGCAACACCAAACTAGGTTGAGGTCCTTAGGAAGAAAATATTGTAGGAATAGAAATCCCTACTTATAGAAATATCTAGGGGCTTCACATTGATCTGAGGTCCTAGATCTCACAAGTCTTGTAAAGTCTCAAGGACCTACTTAAATCCGTGAAGTTTGGGATTTAGAAGCTTTATGGCTTTTTCTCCGAGAGGAATTATGCATGAGTTTTATTGCTAACTAATATAATTTATAAAGACTCTCTAAGAAAGAGAAGCTTTGTAGAAAAGAAAATCTATGCTTATAGAATGTGTATTTGGGAAAACCACATTGATTTAGGATTCCAAGTCTCACAAGTCTTGTGGACCCTAAACAGTTTATTGAATTATGTGGAACTTGGGGTTTAAAGGTCTTGTGGCTCTCTACCTTGGGAACCAATATTATGGGTTTCCTGATTTAAAGGTCTTATGGCTCTATGAACTAGCATTTTGGGTTTCATATATAGATAGTAAAATTCATTAAAGTACTTATTTTCTCTCTAACTTTCTTAGTTCTTTTTATATGCATATATGTATTGTTGTTTATTGATTTTACTTATGCATAGATTAGTCCAGTAGAATGACCTCACATGGTCGTGGTAGACCTAAGCTAGTCCCTAAACTCCAATGATCTATATTTCTACCCAATGAACTAAGTTCTAGTAGATTCATAATTGGATATGTGTTTGGGCGAACCATGAATGATTTTGTGGCTAAGTAATAATTAATGCATTGTTTATTTAATATTATTGTTTTATACATTGCTGGTTATTTGGATTGCTGTTTTTGCACAAGTTGGTTCCGTGGAACAAATCTATTTTATGCAGTGTAACCAAACCCAACTCCACTCATAACTCTATTGGGCCTTGAAAAGCCCAAGTTTTACAAGTAGAAATGTAGAATATGGACCTAGCAAATGACAAAAAAGGGCTTTCAATCGACGTCATATATATTTTCATATAAAAACATAATCATAATAAAATGTTTATTAATAACTATTATAATTATTAAATTTTATTTTTAGAGAAAATAAAAGTTGAAAAAAAATGTTAAACTTTTCTATGCATTGTATTGATTTCCTACCTATTATTATATAAATAATTGGGTGAAAAAAGAATCCAAACAAGAAAGAAAAATTGTGTGAAAAAAAAAAAAAAAAAAAAGACTGTGTCACATCATTTAAGAACTCAGCGGCGAATGTGGCAGCATCCTATGTGAGGCGTGCACTTTTACACAATATGGGACCCAATGAAATCCGGCTCCTCTTCGTAGTCAGTCAAATTGTTCTCAACACCAAACCCCCAACCCCTCTACAGTAAAAAGTAAATTAAAAAAAAAAAGAAAAAAACAGTATATATAAAGAGAAAAAACACATTCACCTCCCAACCCCCAAAAGTTTATACCATACCAGAACGCGAGCGCAAAAGAGAGGGGGATTCAGAATCAGATACAACACATCAGAGACAAAAGAGAGAGAGAGAGAGAGTGAAACCCTAGCAAAGCAAAGTGATCTCGGAAGGAAGAGAATGGGAAAGAAGAAGAAGAGAGCGTCGTCGAAGGTGTGGTGTTACTATTGCGACAGAGAGTTCGAGGACGAGAAGATTCTAGTTCAGCACCAGAAAGCCAAGCACTTCAAGTGCCACGTCTGTCACAAGAAGCTCTCCACCGCCGGCGGTATGGCCATCCACGTCCTCCAGGTCCACAAAGAGTCCGTCACCAAGTATGTTACTTTATCAACCCCCCCTCTCTCTCTAAACCCTAAATACTTCGCTTTCTTGTTATATAAATATAATTGTATTTTTCCTTTTAAATTAAAAAAAAATTGAGTCTTTAATAATTTTGGATCTTCATTAGCATCGGTGTCAATATGTTGTTGTTGTTTATTTATTTTTTTTTTATTTTTTATTTTTTTCAATATGATTTTTTATTGTATAAATTTGATAGTTATGCAATGGGGAAGATGTGAGTTGAGCTACAAGCTCTTGGCAATATGTATTGATAAGTATATAAAAGAGGTCGGGTCTTGCTGCGATGGCAAGTTCCTTTTACTTAAAATATGGGTACGACACGCTTTTTTAAAGCACGGTACGACACCGCAAATGAAGTGTCTGTGCTTCCTAGCTTAAAAGTGAACACTGCAAAAGTGGGAGTTTTGTGCATTGGGTACAACATTTATTGTAGTAAAAACGGTTAGGTTAAGCTTACTATGACGATGATGAGTACTCCATAACCTAAAAGAATTACATAAAAAAAATAATTGATTTTGTGAAATATAGGTATAGTTGAGTGTAACTGCTTGCGAGACACCGAGACCAATCAAACAGAGTTTGAATTAGCAAGTCTTCAAGGCTTCAAGTTGGTTCTTTGAGATTTCTGAATCAATGAGTCATATGATTTATTAATGTAAGTATATGTAGGTATGTAGTTATGTGTGTGTGTGTTATGTTTTGAAACTATTTATGTTGGTATTTGTTAATTATGTCTGATTTTGGTGGATTCTCTTTTTGACAAATAATGTTGTTCTGCAGGGTTCCCAATGCAAAACCAGGTAGAGAGACTACAGATATTGAAATATATGGAATGCAAGGAATCCCACCTGATGTCTTGGCTGCTCACTACGGTGAAGACGGTGAGGATGCTTTAAAATTAGGAGAATTTTTTGGTCGTTGTACTATGCTACATGTCTGTGTTGTGTTGTTGTTGCTTTGATTGAGACGCCTATATTTCCCTCTTATGTTGTATTATCAACTCCTAAATTTGGAACTTAGCGAAGGAATGGCTGGTCAAGCCTATGATTGTTTAAGCTTTTTCTATAAATTACTTGGGTTTTCAAAGTCCATTAAGGGATTCAAAGTCAAGGGCAGGTGTTTGGAATGTAATAGGGATTGCTCAAAATTGGAATGGATTGCCTTTAGTACAAAAATCATATCAAATTAGAACTAGTAACTAATCTTAGCATTGAAGTATCAAAAGAACTCACATAAGCCTGCATAATGAACACAGAAGCTTTCCCTTGTGAGCTGATTGCGTTTAGCCCAGTTCCACAACAGGATTCTTGATATGTGCGATGCATTGGCTTGAGATTTGACTTTTGGGTTACTTAAAATAATCTCATACCTTGAAGGAGCCAACAAGCTCCAGCTCAACTAGCACAGTGGCACCTTCTCCCCTTGCAAGTGCTAGGTGGAGGGTGAGGCTGTGGGTTCAAGACTGATGAAGACAAGGAAGAGCTCAAGGAAAAAGAAGATTAAATATACAAAGATTTAAGAATTGTGTTCTAATTTTGATGTTGGACCTTCTTAGCACCTTTGATAGGTCATTTTAGTTATTAGTAATTTAAGTCTTTTAGGTTGAGAAGCTGCTGGATCAGTTTTAATTAAGTTCCATTAGAATAAGGGCAATTTGGTAATTTTCAGAAATATGGAATGGGCTGTCCTTGGCCGTACCAAAGGCCCATGAGTCTTATTTTATGTTTACGTATTATTAAGTCTTTTATGTAATTATTATTAGTATTGCTATTCAGTCTAGGAATAGGTTGTTTATAGTCCAATTCCTACTAGGAAAAGGATAACTATGGTCCTTTGGTACGGCCAAGGACAGCCCATTCCCGATTTCTGGAAATTACCAAATTGCCCTTATTCTAATAGAACTTAATTAAAACTGATCCAGCAGCTTCTCAACCTAAAAGACTTAAATTACTAATAACTAAAATGACCTATCAAAGGTGCTAAGAAGGTCCGACATCAAAATTAGACCACAATTCTTGAATCTTTGTATATTTAATCTTCTTTTTCCTTGAGCGCTTCCTTGTCTTCATCAAAGACCCACTCGGTGAATGTGTTACTTACTATTAAAAAAACAATTTTCATAACTTGAAGGAGCCCATTTAAATAGTTGGGATTGCATTTGCTGGTTCTGGATCTGATTTAGGTTATTCTTGTTAGGATTTTCCCTTTGCAGTTCCTTCATGGCTTCATCTAATAACATCACCAACATCTAGTTGAAAGCATTTGGTCCTGTTTTTTAGTTTTAATTAATTCATATATATCTATCTATTTATATGCATGTATATTGTGGTAGTTTAAAAAAAAAGTATATTTTGACAGCTTTATTGATTAGATCATTTTGCCATCTATCCTTTGCTGATAGATCGTATAGTTTTTATGCTATCTATGTGAACTCCAGCACTCAAGTCTCCAATTTGTGTGTTGGATTGTTATTATGATATCTATGTGGTGGGGAACGAGTTCTATAATATACTCGAACTATGGCCAAAAGAAAATTTCTGGAAAGGAAATAATTTTGTCCACACAACAAAATTTCTGGCTCTGCCCTGAAATGGTTTATTTTTAAATATGGTATTGAATTATTCAAGATTGAATGTATTAATGACATTTTATTGAACTTATTGAAGAACATTAATGACATGTTATACATATTAAAAAAAAAATAATAATGACATGTTGAATTATACTATCGATATATTAATCAGCAGTTGGTTTTTTCATGTTTTCCTTGACTTTTGTTGTTTCTTTTTCCATTTACGTGAAATTGCCACACTTCAGAATCATTTATTTGTTCTTTGTAGCATTTTGAATAAATTTTTCTTTTGCAAGTAAAGGTTTTGTGCAACTCTCTAGTTGGGACCTCTTGTACGGATGTTTGTGCTGTCCACTCAATTTCTCCACAGTGCTTGGTTTTCCATCAGTTCTTTTTTCTCCTCCTCTTCCTCTCTCTACTTCAGCCTTATTCTCTATTTCTGAAATAATTCTTATTTGGGGGAGACTAAATTATGTTGAAAACTAGTGTATTCCTAGGTTGGACTAGTAAATGATTTAGGTAGAATTCAAAATTTTTTTTTTTCAGATTGGATGGTGGGTCTGACTACCAGCTTAGGAACTAATCCCCGTATATGTAGAGGAAGGGGCATCCTATATTTTGTTGTGCCAGGTCACATATAACATCATATTCGAATAACCCATTATCCCTTTCATGTTGGAATAATGTCATATAGGAAGCATGTCTCTGTTGGTCACTCAATTTAAAATGGAGGTTAAATTTTGAAAGGGATAATGGTACTCCCAACTGTCTATTGATGAATCATTCATGTGGGAGGGCTGAAATTTTAAAGTGGTGGTAGGGAATCACCTGCTAACTATTTGTGTGATACACAAGATTGGTGGGAGTCTCATCTCCTTCCATTCCCTTCTATTTAGGTCCAAAACCACTGATCACAAAAGAATCAGTTTACTTGTTCCCAAGAAAATGAGCTTTAGCTCAAATGGTATCTCCTTCCCTTGGAATAGTAAGGCAGTGATTGAGACTGTGGGTTCAAGATCCATGGGTGTGTGTGTAATCAAAGGAAAATCATATTTTTGGCTTGCCTTGTTTATAGGTGTCGTTGGACTAGCAGAACCATTTTATTTTTTCAAATCCAAAGAATTTTTCTTAATGTATATGTGGGTCATCGATTCAGCATTAAATTAAAAAGAGGGGTTGAAATACTCGTAATTTTTTTTTCCAATAAATAAGTTGAAAAAGAAAAAATAAAGGGTTCAAATCATTCTATCGACATGAGTGTAATATATTGAAAAAACTTTCTAACTATTCATTTGTTATGGTGGTTCAACACTTGTCAACCATTGACTATTAGTGTAACATAACATGTGTGGCTCTCTCCTGTGCCTTACAGTTAACTTGTTTTTTATTTTTATTTTTAAGTTTACTGATGTGTGATGTCATTTGTATCTTCCCATTTAGTCCAATAACAATCTGTAGGACAATTTGGAACAGTGAGGTTATTTTCACATAGTAATGGAGAGTTTGTATATGTTGCATTGGGGAAGTTAAAAGCATTAACATACTATGATTACCTTCTGACATCTGTACTATTTTGCAGATGAAGAAGGTGCATCGAAAGTGGCTAAAGTGGATATCCCAACTACCTCGCTAGTTGGTGGTGTTGTACCAGGATCATTGGGAATTGCATATCCTTCTCAACCTACTCTGGGTGTAATGCAGCCGATGTATGTTTTCTATTAGATTTTTCTCCTAAGACTTTCCTGCTTCACATTTATGCAGCATTAGTTCTTGGTGAAAGTAGATCTGCATTCTCAAGATATATTCCTTTCATTTTGATTTGTACTTTGAGCACAAATAAATAAATAAAATTAAGTGTTCTGTACTGTAAGATATTTGATTATCACATCCATAGTTATCTCACATTTGGAACTTGTTTTGGGTGTTTGGTTACAGTTACAATCCTGCACTACCAGTGCCTCCTGCTGCTTGGCCTGTTCCACCTCGTCCCGGGCCTTGGTATCCACAGCATCCAGCAGTTTCTGTTCCTCCTCCTCCTCCATTGGGTTATGCACAACAACCATTGTTTCCTGTCCAGAATGCGAGACCTCCTTTGCCGTCAACCACATCACCTGCACTACAGCCTTCACAGATAACTCCTCCCGGACTGCCCGTATCCAACCCATCTGTCCCTGTATCGCAACCATTGTTCCCGGTTGTTGGGAACAACAATATACCTCAAATTTCACCATTTTCTGCTCCTATGCTTTCAACAAGTATGCCATCAAGCTCTGCAGCAGAAGTTAAAGGCTCCATTGACGTGCATTCAAGTGCTAACGCTTCTGTGACAAATAATTACCAAGCCCCAAACATACCAGGTTGGATATTTTTTAAATTGAGCCCTGCAAATAATCTTTTCAGTTTTGGTTTTCTATCAATACTCATCGTTGTTGATTTTAGAAGTAGATCTCAAACTTTCAATGTTATAAAAATTTCCAAAAACTGAGAATTGATAAGTTGTGATTAAATGATGATGTAAACTAATTACTTGTCATTAATATACTGATAAAATTAAAAAAAATAATCACTAGTCATGAAATTATGTCAGATTTTATATTCTGGGTTTTTAGTAGTATTGATATTGCTAGATGTTGATGTTTTCTATAAAAGTAATGGTGCAAATGTAATTATGTTTGATACTTTGATCAAATGTGCCAACATGAATCTCATTTAAATAGTTTTCTGTAAGGTCTCCACACTCCCTATAAAAACCATTCAGCTATGAGATTATGGGTTTTCATTCTTACAATTACTATTGATGGTAAGGATATATTGCTTGCTTACCTTCTGTCTTTCTGTGGTACTGAATGTTGGGCTGTTAAGCAGCAGTATATTCTTAAAATAGCATTCTATTATTCATTTTATTTGTCTACAAGTATTTGCAAATTTAGATATTGCTGTCAACTATTAGCCAAAAGCTAGAATAAACCAAATTCCATAGAATTAAAGCACAAGATAGTTCCATCCTGACAAGTTCAAATAATGAGCAATGACTGTTTTAATCGTGACTGCATTTAGCTGACATTTCTCTATGCTTACCCCATACCACTCGGCAAATAAGCCATTGCCCTTTCATCTCTTAGTTTGCACATCTACACATATATTAAGAAGTCAAATTGGTCTCTCCTTTGTAATTTGCGTAAATTACGCCCTTCTGATTATATTCATAAGCAGCCTTGCTAAATAGTAAATACTTTTTTTGGTGAGTCAATACTCCAACTACCTTCATGCATCTACTTATTCCTTTTCTGATCTTGTGATGATGAATTTGATAAGAAAACTACCAAAAAACTATTTTTGATGAGTGATCCTCCTACTACCTTCACCACATGCACTTGGTCTTTTTCTGATCACTAGTTTGACTCTCTCTCTCTCTCTCTCAATACATATAAAGCCACCACCTATTAAAATGTGAATGAAGTTTTATTTTGTAACTTTGGTGCTGCTGTCCATTAGTTGTGAGCCTACTTACTCCAGATTGGTTTGACTTGGTTTTATAGCGGGCTGGTAAGATTAGAACTATATTCATTGGATTCCATTTCATGAAGTTGAACTTTGATATTGTTACTGCTTTGCTGTGGACTTGCCCAAATATGTTTCTCACTCCTTGTTGGTGTCTTCATAGTACATAATTTTATTGATTTTAATGTCCTTATTTTGGGATATACTGTAGGTGGGACATTAAGCAACTCTCATTCATATGCCTCTGGCCCAAATACTGGTGGTCCTTCCATTGGACCACCCCCAGTAATTGCAAACAAAGCTCCTGCTACTCAGCCAGCCACTAATGAGGTCTATCTAGTTTGGGATGATGAGGCAATGTCCATGGTTAGTTCTCTCTCTCTCTCTCTCTCTCTCTCCCCAAAAAAAAGAAGAAAGAGTCTAATAAGGAAGCTTTTAACTATAATAATTGCTGACTTGGCACACCTGGTGATTGCAGGAGGAAAGAAGAATGTCCCTAACGAAGTATCAGGTGCATGATGAAACTAGCCAGGTAAGTCATACTACCTCTTTAATATATGGAGTTGGTTTCGCATCTGACCAGATGGGTAGGCTTTATGTTTCATGTTTTCAGATTCGATTCTTTCGCACTGTTTCCTATTTAGAGAGGTATTTCTGTATGAATTTCCAATTTTTTCCTCATTAAAAGAACAACCCACTTGGTTAGTAATATTTTAAACCATTTAATAATTCCATTTTTCTTCTTCCAACCCAATTGGTTGAGGGCATGTAAACTGCCATTCTTCGGTTTGCACGCAATGCCACCACTCTTGTGGGAATCAAAAATTGCAAGTAGGTATTTGCATTATTTTATTCTGGTAATTAGTAATTACAATTTTGTCAAGCTTGCTGCAATCAACTCCAAGATTCTTCATCCTAGCATTGTATTCAGTTAAGAACAATGTGTATGTATTTTTTCTTTTAAAATTTGGATTTACCTGCTGTTATTCATTCTCCCTATGCTTGATTCCGAAAAGTGGGGTTTTGGGTGGAACAAGATCTTACCCAACAGATTTTTGCCTATTCGTACAATTTAGTTTATGATCCAACAGTGAATTCAGACTTGGCCCAGGTCAGCTTCTTTTGCAAAGTTTGGTATCTCTTTGCTTAGGCCAAGCTTTATAACATATCTGGTTTGTCCAAGTGATTGACATTTAGGGATCCTTTCTGATCACCCCCCTCTTGTGATTTTATGTTTCAGATGAGCTCAATTGATGCAGCCATAGACAGAAGAATATTGGAAAGCAGGCTTGCTGGTCGAATGGCCTTTTAGATCAAATAGAAGTCATGATGAATTGTTGGAATGTTTTTGTCAAAGCATCATCCTTAGAATATTGTGGGATTCACTTAAACGACAAGGCGATGCCCTGGTCTTTATTCTCATTGATTTAATTGGGTGTCTTGTAAGTGGCCATATTTATTTGTGTTTTATTCTTTACAAGAGAGGTTCAAGGGAGTAAATTTTGTTGATGATATAAGGATTCTCCATAGAAGTTGCTAAACTTGTATTTTTCTGCATAGTCTCTTAATTTTTAGTTTCAACACTTTAGGATCTAGTCTTGAACCCTTTTGTGATCAATCTAATTCAGTTTCTCCAGGTGTTTTTGAATCATTGGATTTCATATCTTTGTAAACAATTATTTGCTTCATTGTTTAATCTTCATTAAGAGATATACTCTGTGTGTGCGTGTGTGTGTGTGTGTGTGTGAGAGAGAGAGAGAGAGAGAGAACATTCTGTTAGCCAAAGTAGTTAAAAGCTATTGTAAAAACTCCTCTCTAGCTTGTTCAATAAAAATTGTCCTTATGAAAGCTTACGATTTGGCTAGGTTGAGTGGTGCTTCATTCTTGACCGCACGGCTGCTGTTATATCCCCCAATTTTGTATTTGCTTAACTGGAAGTTGGTTTTTTCATTGACTAAACGGTTTTTCTTCCTCTTCTTCTCCTTTTTTAGAAAATAAAAATTTATTGAAGGTTTTATTCACTTAAATAAGACCTAATTGTAGCAATTGAATTAGAAATCCTGTATTTTTATCTTGAGCAATACCGCAAAAATCTCTTAAGAAATTTTCAGTGTAGTGAATTTTGCTAGTATTTGTCAATGCTCATTACGATTTTAGCAAAATGGAATGCCAATTTTAATTATAGGCTTTTCTTATAAGGGAATTTGGGCCTTTTAGCTGGAATACAGTCTTTATCCAAAAACAAAACTTGGATATATTCGTTCGGCCAATTTACTCTTTCGAAGGGTAATGTATCATAACAGCACCCTACTGATTTTCTCAAGTCTAATAAATACTTGTGGAAACAGACTTATCTTCTTTCTTTTCTTCGCGCTAAATATAACACATACAAGTTGAAAATTGAAATATATGGTTTAAAATGCAGGCTCAAGTAGAACAAAGGTCTAAAAATATAATAAATTTAAAATTTCACAATGGCTTGAGGTGATAACTTGCTATTGTTGTATAATAAAAGTGATGTCAATAGTGGTCCTAGCAAAAATGATGTTGCACTAATAATAATTTGTCATTACAACAAGTTGTGATATATGTTATGTATGTAGTATTGTTGCAAATGGAATCAAGATGCAATTTCATGTTGAGGGTTTTTTTGGATTCATTTTAAGTGGGGAGGAGATTTGTACTTGGAAGTCTTGAAATACTATAAAATGCTTTTGACTTGATTGTCAAAGGTGATTTGATATTGAGTGTGCGTTTGGAATGCTATTATAAGCTAGTAAAAACTAGCTTTTTGCTTGTTTTTCCCCCTGTTTGTGGATCCTAGTAGGTCTCGCAAAAGAAGAAGCTATTTTTTTCTTCAGTTCGCTTAATAGCTCAACCGGCTTGGTATAGTTTGCTGGTCCCAGTATAATAGTTTTGGTCAAAAGGTGAGATAAAGTTAACTAATTGAGAGTCACTATATAGTTTTTGCACAAATGTCAAGTACTTTTTTGCTTATTGTAGCTCTCACTCTACTCTTTTCCCCTATAGTACTTTTAGCAAAACAAAATCAACTTATTTTACTTCTCTTTTAGCTCTTTTTAATTGTACTTTCAGTAAAAAAACTAAATAAGCTATTCTCAAATATATACTAATGTCAAGTCCTTTTTGCTTATTGCAACTCTCACTCTACTTTCTTTTACCCCTACAATACTTTTAGTAGAACAAACTCAATGTATTCCAAACAGACACTAAGACATGACCATTGTGGATGTAGGGAGCATTAAATTACATCTTAGGAAAAACAGAGGGGAAGATCTAATTTTAACCTATGTTTTCTTTGTATAATTGAATTTCAATTTCAATCTCTCTCTCTCACACACACATACCCTCTAACATTGGCAAATCTCACCCCTTTTATTTGATCGCATTAAGCTGATAGTCGGTTTTTTAGAAACCTAATTATAATTGCAGGTTAGTTGAGTTTAAACCTCTATATATAGGGGTTTAGCTATTCACTTGAAATCTTATCTTCAATACCTACATGGGAAAACATTATTATGTGTAATTACCAACTCAACATGAAATCACATTTTCACTTGAACTTGCGTTTTCATTTAGAAGGTATCTCATGTATTGGATATATGTATCATCTCTCTTATAATGTGCAGCCCTCATAATTATGAGATCCACACTATAGGAGGGATACTATATCCTATGCATAAGATACATTCTTCTCTAGCTGAAAGCATGGAGGGATAAAGGGGGGGGGGGGATTGTAGAGGTTTGGTAAGAAGATTCATCATCTTTAATTACCAATACATATACTTGATGATATAACTAATTTTCATTAATGAAAATATCTCTATTTTATTTATTTTAAAAAATAAAAGAAAATTCCAAATGCTCCTTTAATTAATCAACCATAAAAAAAAATGTGGTGAATTTGACAAAAAAATATTCTTTTTTATAAAAAGAGAGAAAGAAAGAGAGAAATGGCTAAAATCTACTTTAGATTCCCTATGGAATTCGTTATATTCAATGATTTATTGTGCTTAAAAAATAACTTTGGTAAAAGTATATATTTTTTAAATGTAATATTTTATAAATCATATATAAACTGACAATAAAAATAAAATAAATTTAAACTTATGAAAAAGAATTTGGTATAAATTTAATTTTCATCCCTAAAATTTCAAATGTTTAAAACTACTTCTTCAAAATATTTAATAGTTTCATCATTCGTTTGAATTTTTCATTAAATTTATTCTAAATCATATCAATTTTTAGCCTTTTTTTAAAGATAATTTTAGGGTATTTCAAATTTTTTTTTTTTGATAACCTGATATTTCATTAACATTGTTCAATATGTATGTAATTTCTTCAAATATAGACGGTTGCACATATAATTTCTTTAAATATAGAACTAACAAAACTTAAAACAAAAAACTTTGCAAAAATTAAATATAAGCTTTAAAGTTTCAAGGGAAAAAACCAATAGCGTATATTTTGGAAATAAAAAAAATGAAAAAACTTTTTAAAAAAAAAATTTATTATTATTATTTTTAAAGAAGCCAAACCCAATCCTTTCTATGTTCAAAACAAACAAGCAAACAAGCCCTTACATCAAAACCCCTAAAACCCACGCTTCTCTCCTCCATCACTCTGCAACACAACACATTTCTCCGCAAAAACCCACCTTCATACACTTTCAACCAAAACCCATCTCTCTCTCTCTCTCTCTATGTTTTTTGTATAGGAGCTGAGATATGAAAGCTTTGAGAGCTCTAAGAACCATCACAACAACCCTTTCTCCAAAACCCCACAAAACCCCTCTCAACCCAACCTTCCTTCACCACTTCTACTCAGCACAGCCTCAAGAAGAAGACCCATCACACAACCTCAACTCCTCGGACTCTGAAAATGGCTCTGACTCAGTCTTTGACAGTACCCATTACACAATACCAGGTCTTGGTTCTGAAACCAATGCTCAAGCCCCTCAGCAACCCACTTGGGATGAGAAATATAGAGAAAAAGCTGATGGCTTGATCTTTGGGAAAGATACCCAGAAGAGGAAATTGAAGATTTTGGAAGAAGAGGAAGAGAGGAGGAGGAGAGTGCTTGCTAAAGCTCTGCTCGAGGCAGCGTTGGAGGCGGCCGACGATGAGGATGAGGAGGAGGAGGAGGAAGTGGTGGTGAAGGAGGAGGACCAGAAGTCATTGTCTGTTGGGATAATTGGTGCCCCAAATGCTGGCAAGTCTGCGCTCACTAATTACATGGTTGGTTTTCTATCAATCAATTCAATATGTTTGGATTTCATTGGGTTTTTTGAAGTTTTCTTCATGATTATTGTGTTAAAGATTAGTTCTTTTTTGAATTTGTTGGTCATATTGTTATTGAATGTTGAGACTTTTAGGAATAGTGATATACCAACAATGAGACCTATCAAAAAGAAAAAGAAAAAGTGAGTATGCTTAGGTAAGAGGATAGAAAGAGAGAGAGAGAGAGGTCTGCACTCACTAATTACATGGTTGGTTTTCTGGCAATCAATTCAATATTTTTGGATTTTTTTGGGTGGCGGTTGTTGTTTCTTGATGATTTTTATTGAACGTTGAGTATTTTAGGATTAATGATTTAACAACAGTGAGTATGCTTAGGTTGAAGGAGAGAGAGAACGATATACTTTGTGCGGAAGTTATCTTGATGATTATTGTGTGAAAGTTTAGTTATTTTTGAATTTTTTGGTTATATTGTTATTGAAAAGAGGGATAATACTTTGTATCTTGCTCATTTTGTTGGTACCTTGTTTGATTGGTCTTGAGTTTGGGCCTTTGGGGACTCATGCATATGGATTATGTTTCAGTGTTTATTGAGTCTTTATCTTTTTGTATATAATACTTTGTATTTGTTTGTAACTCTTTAGGCTGCTTTATGTCATTTTGCATGCCGTAGTGTCTTTTTAATAAAATTTTATTACCTATATAAAAAAAAGAGGGATAAACTTTGTTGTCAGAGATGCTTGATGGATCCTATATATATTGGCATGATTCATGGTGCTGATCTATCCCTTTTTAAGTCAGGGACTTTAGAAATATGGTCCTTCATTTTCAACTACTCAGCTTGTGTGCTGTCTCTTGTGGTTTATGCATAATTGATATGCAGGATTAAGGGCACAATGTCAGTTTTGGAGAGCCATTCGTATTTGTCTTATGTGGTTAATTTGGTGGAGGCTTATTTGCAAAATTATTAAAACATGGATTTTTCTACGCTGAAAGTTATTTTCAGTTCCCCGATTCTTCTGTTAGCAACTTCCATTTGTGTGGATCTCTCTCTCTCTCACTCTCTCTGTCTCTCTATTTTTGTTTTTTGGTAGATGGTAAAGGGTGCCTGTGATTTTCATTATTGATCTTTTTATTTTCTTTTAATCTGATTAAGACTGAGAATCATTCATTGATCAGTCCCCTTTCTCCAGTTAATTTGGTCTACATCCTTTACTACTTTTTTTTTTTGGTATATCAAGGATGGCTGTTAAGTCCCAGTTTCGAGCATTCCTGGTTCTTAGGAATCCACCTATGTCCTTTTTGGTCTGTTTATGTGATTTTCATATTGGGTTGAGTTGGTGTTAGAGAGTGTGCTCGTCTAGAGGCATTGTGGGCTCCGCTCCACCCACTGGGCCCGATTTTGTTTGTTTTTCCTGGGCTAAATTATTGGTTGACAGGTGCGGTGTGGCAAGGGTACTGGGAATTTCAATGTATTGGGTTAGGGTTTTTTTAGGCATTATAAAGTCATGTAAACCCTTTATTTTCTGATAGTGAAGGTTTTCACAGCTTGTTCCCGTGGATGCAGGCACATTGTCAAACCATGTAAATCTTTGTGTTGATTTTCTCCTCTCTCTATTTTTCATTAATATTGCTAAGACCTGAATCTACAACAGTTGGCCTTCAGTTCCACAATGGACTGTACTGTATGCATTATGCATGCTGTCAGTTTTCAGTAATTGTTTTTTTTGTTATGTTATTATGACTTGCATTGTATATGATTTTTATTTTTATTTATATTTTTTACTATTGGTATTTATCTGAATAACCACATTTTCCAGATCGGTTATATCTTTAGTGCATTTGGTACAGGTTGGGACAAAGGTTGCTGCTGTTTCTCGGAAGACCAACACTACAACTCATGAAGTGTTAGGAGTGATGACAAAAGAAAATACCCAAATTGTATGTATCTTGTTTTGATATATTACCAATTAACTACTTTGTTGTAATGACATGAATTGCGCAGTATGATGTGCATCTAATTTTAAAACTAAATACTTATATCCATATTGCTACCACATCGAGATAATTTTTATACCCCATTTGATTAATGACTATATCAAACTTAGTAAATGTTATTAGTTTTCTAAATAACATGTTTCTCCATTCAGGATTGGGCTTATGATGCATAACAAATTATGATGACAGGTTATAACAAATTGTGTGCAAAGAATAACTATTTTTGCATTGTCTTTTCTACTGTGAATGCTTGGTTAAACTTAATTTGTTCAGATCTTCTGCCTTTTTTAAATTGTAACTTTGTTTATAATTTCCATCTTAAGGCATGCATCTTTGTTTTTTGATAAGTAATAATCTTTGTATACAGGGGTATACAAAGAGAGAGCTAACATCAACACCTCAAATTACAATGCTCTAACAATCTAATAAAGAATCACAAGAGAAAAATTGTAAAGCTCTAGCCCAATCCAGCATAGAATGAAAGAAAAAGGATTTAAGCTCAATTCTAGACCGCTCGCAACCCTCAAAACTTCTAGCATTTATCTCCCTCCAAATATACCACCTTAAGCAACGTGGCACTAACTTCTGAATTGCGACATTACGATGCCGACCAAAGCTGCCTTGCCAAGAAGCTAACAAATCCAAAACCCGCTGTGGCATCACCCAATGAATTCCATACAAACAAAATACCAAGGACCAATAAGCTATAGGACCGTATAAGTAAATCTATTGATGTCACAATTCTGAAGCTGTAAATCTTGTAAAAATACTCATATAAAGATAGAATAAAAAACATATATTATTAGGAATTCATGTCTTGCCCCATGAATAGTTGGATAACTCTTCCTACTTACTTTTGAAGCAAAAATAGAACATCTTTAGTTTGAAATCTGAAATCAAATTTAAAATTTTGTAGTAGGCATCTTATTAAAAGCTAATCATTGTCCTGCTTTTCATATGTTATATCTCTTGTGCTGCAAAACATTTTCTGTTATGTTGATGCCGCAGCTTGAAGCTTCAAAAATTTCATTTCATAAAATCATGGCAGATCTATGCTTGTAATTCTGTGTGGAAATAAATTTTTTTTTTCCACTTTCTGTAGTTTTTAATACTATGTCAAAACTAAAAAAGAAAAAAGAGAGAATGAACTGCAGATATAACGGCATTAAAAATGTTCTGGTTTAAATTAAGTTATTCTTTAGCAAAAAGTGAAAAACAGAAGTATTGCTCGTGTAAAATGCTTTCTATATCATTTTATTTCTGTCTAATCAAATGCCCATGATTTGATGCTTAACATATGCTATTAATGGTATTTTCACACCATCTTTATGTTTTCTAGTCAGAGATAACTTTTATGAGTTATTTATGATGCCTGTTGTTGTGTGCTGTTTGATAATGTAATTTAATGATTTTCTGAATGTTCAATGCAGTGTTTCTTTGATACCCCAGGACTCATGTTAGATAAAAGTGGATATATTCACAAAGATATGAAGGTTCGTGTGGAAAGTGCTTGGAGTTCTGTCAACCTCTATGATGTGCTCATTGTTATTTTTGACGTTGATAGGCATCTTACCAGGTCAGTGGATAGCATTTTACACAAGTGGACTTATCCTTCTTTTTTGTTTCTTATATTAGATTGATATTTTTTTAATGGAAATTATTTCAGCTATATTGGCAGTGCCATAACTATATGGAAACATTTAGCTCTTCCTTTGTATAGTCCCTGTGTACTTAGGGTTGTGCCCTTTTTGTGTCTTTTTATTGAAATTCAGTAACTTATATAAAAAAAAAATCTCTTGTAGAATGATTTAAAAAAAAAAAAATTTATTATAGAATAACGGCTAGACTCTATTAGTAACAAGTAAATCTTTTGTGTAAAAAAGTCTCGATATTTTTTATTTTTTGGGGAATAAAAGGCAATCACTGTTGGGCTAGTTTATGTTCAATCTGGTTTGTGAACTGACCCAACTTGGAAGTATTACAGTTTTAAGTGGGAAATATTCTAAGGCTTAGTCCATGGAGCGGAGGTTTGAGCCGATTTGGCCCTGTTTTTGAGGTATTTATTTGTTTCTTCAGATTAGGGTTTTACTGTTGTATTGAAAACTTGACGTAGCAAAAACACAGCAACTCCATGGACTAAGGGTTGTGCCCTTTTGTGTCTTTTTATGATTTAATAAAAAAAAGAAAAGAATTTATTATAGAATAAAGGCTAGACTCTATTAGTAACAAGTAAATCTTTGTGTGTAAAAGAAGTCTCGATATTTTTTATTTTTTGAGGAATAAAAGGCAATCACTGTTGGGCTAGTTTATGTTTGATCTGGTTTGTGAACTGACCTGACTTGGAAGTATTACGGTTTTAATTGGGAGATATTCTAAGGTTTATTCCATGGAGTGAAGGCTTGAGCCGATATGGCCCCGTTTTAGAGGTATTTATTTATCGCTTCAGATTAGGGTTTTACTGTTGTATTGAAAACTTGACATAGTAAAAACACAGCAACTCCATGGACATAGGCAAATTGCTGAACCATGTATATCTTGTGTCATATGATTGTTTCCTTTGCTCCTATTTTCTCTATTTTTTGCGTATCATAGGTTCTAGGAATTAGGTTAAATTCTAACAATCGCAAAGTCTGAGACGACCCAGAGAGCACCTGATGTCCAAGTTAATTTGTTTTTGTCCAAAATTACCCCCTTCTTTTTGTCTGACTCACTTCCTTTATCCTTTGTGAGTTTCAGGAATATCTCAATTCATAGGTCCGATATCCACATTTATGAATTGAAAGGTCCGAATGATCCCTGTAAAAAAATAGTCATCCCTTCCACTAAAATCTGTTGGAATGCCTGTATGCCTGATCTATGCTGAGTAGGTGCTCTATTCAGCAATATGGGGTGCCCCTAAGATAGGCTAGAACTATCACCCTACTTAAAAAAAAAATTCCTGCGATAGGCTCAGAACTATCTTAGAATTTAAAATCCTTCCTTAGGCTTTTCTTTTGAAACCCTTAGTCTTGCCTTTAACAGAATAAAATTAATAAGATGCTCTAAGGGCATTTATAGTGTCCTCAGTTTTTTGTCTATTATTGATGCCAGCGTCTCAAACTGACTTGACCAAAAGTGACAACAGATTAGCTTTTTATTTACTCTTAATTTGGAGATCCTATAGTATTGCAACTTCTAGCTTCATTACTGATGTGCATAGACACTGTTTGTGAAAGAAACACATAAAGGGGAGAAGTCCAGGTGTACAGGATGTATACAAACAAAATTACTTAGAAATTGTGATAAATGGTATCTATACATAATACGTCAAATTGAACAATTCTAAGAAGATTAAGGATTCAACAAAGATCATTTATTATAAACTTCTGCATGTGAACTTAATATAACACAAATGACTCATAATCTTTTATGTTACCTTTTCTTTTTTTCTTTTTTTTTTTCTCCTTTTGGTGAATATATGCACATGAATGCTTAATTTATTTATAATCATAGTTCTTTCATTGTCTAATTGGGCTTTTTTATTCTTCCACATATATAGGCCTGATCAAAGGGTGATAAAATTGATTCAACATATGGGATCACAACCACACCCAAAACAAAAACGCATCTTATGTATTAATAAGGTTGATTTAGTTAAAAAAAAGAAAGATCTGCTAAAGGCGGCTAAGCAATTTGAAGATCTTCCTGGATTTGAAAGGTCAGTGTTTCTTGTAATAGGAAAAGGAACACTAGGCTGTCACGTTTCTGAAAATTGATCTGGTGCTTAGGATAGCTTATTGTCTATTGTTTTGTAGGTATTTCATGATCTCAGGACTGAAGGGCTATGGAGTAAAAGATCTTACTCAATATTTGATGGAGCAGGCATGTAGTTGTACCACCATTATTATATTTTTCTCAAATCAATTTACAGTTTCTGGAATAAGAGATTTGTGGAATTTATTTTGTTGCTGTATGTCTTTAGAATGTTATCTGATTGTCAGCCTGAACATTGGAAACAATCTTTCTGATCAACTGTGGCCTTTTGTGAGAAAAATAGTTATGGCTATCTTTCTGGTTCACCTATCAAAAAAAAAAAAAAAAAGCGAATAATTTATGGTTAATATCAATTTGATCTATGAATTTAATATATGGAAATGATTGCACCTTAATTCTTTCTTGACAGAAGTACTCTTTCTTCTCTTGTGTGCAATGTAGTTCTAAATAATGACGTTCTAAATAGTAATGTTACAGCTTTGAATGAGATACATTATTCCTCATTTTTTTAAATCAATGTGAGCAGCTTATAATTTTGACTTGGGATCCTAATAAAGTTAAGTGTAATTCATTTTAATTGATAGGTGTAAAATATACACTCATATGAGATATGACTAGTGGTTTGATTGTGTTTGCTAATCATTTTATCAATCTGTTTTTATCAATCGTTTTATAAATCATTTGATTGTGTTTGATTTCATTAATTCTATTAGCTTTTCCCTTTGATCTGTTTGTATCCATTTTTTTGCAGTGAGTTTACTATCATAAACTCATTGTACTCTTCTTATCAATAAAGTTTTTATTACCCATAAAAAAAAAAAAAATCAATCTTTTTATATGCATTTGAATGGTTTTTTTTTTCTTTTTGGATAAATATATGCATATGAATGGGTTTACTTAGTCATTTGTCAGTTTAGTACTTTCAGGCCTTTTTTCTTCTCTTGAAAAAAAAAACACAATTTTTCTAATTGTCCATCAATTTTCCAGAAGTCTACTCTAAATCATCCTCCCCTGAGCTTTAGCTTTTCCTGTTGTTTAGATGCATTTATTTTGGTTATGGTTGGAAACTCTCCAATATTCTATTGAAGCTGAAAAAAAGGTTATATTTTCTTTGTATAAATACGCCATCATTTTTGTCTCAAGGCTTCTTTCACCATCCATTCACAATGTATCATCTTTGTCCTTCAAGTACAGATTTGACAACTGTTATGTGACAGGATAGATGGAGATTATACTCTTTACTTTTTATTAGTGAGAAACCTGGTGAAAATAGAATTAGTCATTCTATTTAATTCTTCCATTTACTTGGTCAAGGTGCACTGCTAACTCTGGCTCTTCAATGTCTTTTTATGCTTAGGCAGTTAAAAGACCGTGGGATGAAGATCCATTTACATTAAGTGAAGAAGTTATGAAGAACATATCATTAGAAGTTGTCCGTGAAAGGCTGTTGGACCATGTTCATCAGGTAGAGCTGGAATTTTTTTCATATGTCCACCTTGAGGAAGTGTTATTAGTCTACCATTAGAATAATCTGCATATTTCAGGAACTAACTTAGATAACTACAATGTATTCTGCTCCTCTCAGGAAATTCCGTATCAAATTGAACATCGTTTAATGGACTGGAAGGAATTACGTGATGGTTCTCTAAGGATTGAGCAGCACTTAATTACCCACAAGCTAAGCCAGCGTAAGATTCTTGTGGGAAAGAATGGCTCTAAAATAGGGTAATCAGCTCTGTTCCTGTCTCCATAATTATTTGATATAAACATCATAAATTTTCGATCTAGTAGAAATGAATTACACGTTAACATTAGACATCAGATGCATCAATGATTTACCAGAATTTTCTAATTTTCTCATATTAGTTACTGGAATTTCAATTTCAACACGATAGCAGCTATCTTGGTTCATCATGCATACATACCATGAATATATCCTCATACAATGTTAGGAGAAAATAGATCTGGAGTTTCAAAGTTTGTGCAATATCAATCTGTTCCTGGTAGGAGGCATCTAAAGTTATGATTTAGGATTGGCACTTTGCCTGGTTATTATATCACTTTATTGAAAATATATCTTAGACATGCATATGAAGATGCTCATAAGTTTGTGAGGATGATCTTATTCAGGAATATATGGAATGTATAGGGAGTTTCATGGATTCCAATATAGATTAGGGACAGGCCAGTTAAATCTGAATCTGTTTCATTTGATGTCCCTTCCCCAAATCCCCCAACCACAAGCTGCCAACCAAGAGAAAAAAAAGTGTTCAGGAGTGTGCGTTTTTGGGGGCGAGGGGGAGGGGAATTGAAGCTTACCATATCTAACTGACTTGGATCATCTTCTTATGTGTGATGTCTGAAATCAAGCAAAGCTGTTTTCCTTGAACACAGAACTGAGTGTTCATCTTCAATGGTACGTATCAGTTCCCAGATATCCTCTTAGGTTCCTGTAAGAAGACCTTGCATGTATTCTACCCTTCAGCCTTCTTGCTTTAGTGTTTTGTCCTCTTCCTGCACTCATCAAGGAACATGATCCATATTAGATTCATTATTTTAGAAAATCCTAATTGGAAACATATGGCTGTCATTTGCACAGGAGAATAGGCATTGAAGCTAATGAAGAGCTAAGGTCCATCTTCAAGAGGGAAGTACATCTCATCCTTCAGGTTAGACTAAAATGATGTGTTCAACAAGTTTTATCGAATATCAGGAATTGCACTCCCCAGCACCATCTGGAATTGTATATAGAAAGGCTTGTCAATTGCACTTGCACGGGAATCTTCCCAGGGACTTAACCTTACAAAGGCAATGAGCTGAGCTTCAAAGTGGCAAGTGATTCATCAGATGTTAGGGGACTGGGGCTCGGGAGACTCCGTCTTTGCCATGGAGATTCCCCATTATTCCGCTTTTAGTTTGTTAATCTTGCAAAATTTTGAGAAAATATATGTTTTCTACTCTTTTTGGTATGAATTCTTTCTTTTGTATTTATGTACCATTGTATGAATTCTTAATAAGGTCTATTCAATTATAATTTATACATCATTATTAGATTATTCTTTGTTCTGGTCTCTGTTGTTGAAATCAACTCATTTGTAGAACTTTTTCAACTTTTTATTACTTGTCATCCCACATCTCTATCCTGACTCCTGAGGACCCAAAAATGGAATTTCTCTAAAATCTTTTTATCCCCTTTGTGCTTTGGATTTCAGCAACCAAAGTGAAGGTATATTTTCTACTTTGCTTGTTGCTGGAATTGGTGACCCTTTGGGCTTTGGATTTCAGCAACCAAGTGAAGGTATATTTTCTACTTTGCTTGTTGCTGAAATTAGTGACCCTTTGCGCTTTGGATTTCGGCAACCAAGTGAGTTTATTTTCTACTTTGCTTGTTACTGGAATTGTTTATAGCTTTCCTCATCTTTTGTTTGTTTGTTTGTTTGTCCTTTTGTGCGTGTGCATGTCACGGGTTCGAGTTTGGGATTGACTGTTTTGACAAGCGATATTGATATTTACGAGTCATTTCGGATTCTTTGGTACATATTGACAAACTCAACTGATACTTCCAGGAGACTTATCGAAAATAACAAGTTTAACCTTCATTTGTCATGGTTGTGGGAGCGTGTCATCTCACTCCTGCGTTCATGCCAATGTCAAATATAAAATTATGGCTCCGTTTGTCGGTATGAAAATCTTAAACAAGAGGAAAAATAATTAGTGCCCGGTGTTGAGTCTTCTTGCTGTGGAAGTTTTGTTGGGAAAAATGTTTTAACATTCCCCTAAACTTTAGTGTAGTGGCCATTACATCTTCTGAACTTTTATTTTAAAGCCAATTTACTCCTTGAACTTTAACCATGTGCTAAATTAGTACTTCAGTTAGACTGCCATTAATATTCTAATAGACTACTCAGTGAGATCCACTTTTATTTATTTATTTATTTTTTTAAACAAAAAAATTATCAAAATTTACAAAAGAAAACCGATCAAGTTAAAAGAGAGAAACGTATTCAGTTTTGAGAGAGAAAGAAAAGCCTAGGATGCTTTTCAAATCCTTAATAATTAAACCATTCCAGTTTAGAGTATAATTTTTGTTCCTCTTTAGTTTAGTGCCAAAGATAATATCAACGTTTAGCATCACAAACAAGGCCCATAAATCCAAAAGAAAATCAAGCAAATACATGGAAATGGGAAAACAAAAAGCCGAAAAAGAACAAATTATAAAGAGTTTTTTTTTTTTTTTTTGGCAAAACAACAAATTGAATTGGAAAAGTTAATTAAAAAGGTTCGGTTAATGTGTTCCCTAAGGACACACATTATCTTCAATTTTTGAAAATATTTTATGAAGAATTGAAAAAACTGTCATAAAAGTTTGTAACTTTTTCATTTTTTTATAAAAGTTTTTAAAAATAGTTTATTAATATATACCCTAAAGACAAACTTCAGTAAAACCCTAATTAATTAAAATAAAGAAGTGGCTTTTTACATTGGGAAATAAGCTACAAGTCCAGGACCTTCCCATGAAATCGATCTTTTGACAGGTCAATCATGGAGGAACGGAGTTGGGTTTGAAATAATATTTCTTGAAGGAAATTGGTATACGGCTCTCAACTCTAAAAACAAATCAGATGGGCGACGTTTAGACATTAGAGTTACTCTTTATTTATATGTAGATTAGCTAGATCGGAGGACAATGAACAACCACTCACAATCCTAGTTTGTATTTCTCTCTAAACTAAATAGTTTTTCTCTCTTCCATCCATCGGCTTTTGCAAATTTTGATAATTTTTTAGTTTCATGTGGGTCTCACATGAGTGATCTGTTAATGTGTTAATGGCAGACTAGTTTTTGTATTAATTTAGCACATATATAAAGTTTAGAAAGTAAATTGATTAAAATAAAAATTCAGAAGGTGTAATGACTATTATCCTGAAGTTTAAGAGGTGTCATGACATTTTTCCTTTATAAATTTAATACTTAAGAAAAAAAATCCTATCAAACACTTTGTATTAAATATCACCATACTCAAGTAGAATACACAACACAAAGAAGTTTTTAATTAAAAAGAAGTTTTATGATACTTATAACATAACACGTAGTTATTTCATTCTAGTTTCAACAATGGGATTTAGTAAAAAAAAAAAAAAAAATCTTATTTCAACAATGGGCTTTATATAGAATACATAGATAACAAGTTTCTAAACGTACTTAAATTGATTGAAAAGGTTGAATACATGTAAATTTTTAGAACTACCATCTTGGATAATGCCCACTTATTATGGTTTGATGCTACAAATTTGTATTTTGGGGGGTTTTACAACCTCCGATACTAATCTTGACATAATGAAATGTGGGACTGTTGAAGAAGATAGCTTCAAAGTACATTATTTCACCTCACACCTTGAGACCTAATTTGTCCTTTGTAAGGAAAGATATTGAAACTTCGAAATCTGGTAAGTTCTTTCATGAAGTTTCAGGTGGAAATGACTCTAATAAGTAATACCTTCTTGTGGCACATAAATTGACACAGATGAGGAGATAATACCTTAATATAATATATATATAGACACCAATTAACCTAAAAAACTTAAAGGCTATAATTAAGTTTGGATCCAATTATATTATATTAACCACTCACTTATTTATTTATTTATTATTCAATGTGAAACTTTATTTACACAATATATTAGTATATTCCTACAAACACCCAAAAGTCCCCTTTACTTAAAATTGAGCCATGCTACTAATTCTATCAATTCCAAACTAGCTAGTGAGCTTTGTAGTAAATCTTGGTAATGGAACCCAACAAGATCTTAGGATCTTGTTAGCATTCAGAGCAAGTTATCCTTGGTTGAGCTAGGGGACCGTGATAACTAAGGCTATGTAGATGTCTTCCAAATTAGGCACCTACTTCTGTGCAGTTGCCTGGAATCAAACTAGGGACAAGGTCTTGGCACTTTGACTGTGGAAGTTACATTCGTTCTCAAAATCAATTCCTAGGCATGCCTTTATATACTGGTTCAATTAGGGATAAACTTTGGAAGCTCATAAACAAAATGAGAAAATTTAAAAATATAATAAAATGCCACAATATTTTTATATTCTTATTTTAGTTGTGATGGGTCCCTATCTAATATTTTGTTATTTTATTTAATTTACTATTGACCTATGTTGACTAACACTTCAATTGATGCGAAGATGTAGTGACAGTTTGTTCCGCTCTAGTACAACTCAAATGTAATTCTTCACCACGGAGCTATCAGTATAGGGGATCAAATTGTGCAAGCTATAAGGAAACATGTGGGGTCTAGGCTGGAGAGTAGAGAGCCTACCCTTGTACCAAAGTAAATAAAGAGCTATGTAACATATGGGGAGTACTGTCCGTTTCGATTTTACACTAGAAAGTCTGAAACATATGGCTTTTCGAAGAATTTTGTCTTTGTTTTTGGCCATTTTAGTTCACTTGTTTTGTTGTTGAATTTTGCTCTTGATAGCCTTTAAGTTGTTGTGTCGTATTTAGCTTGTCTCAATAAAATTTGTTCCTGGATTATTACCAAAAAAAACCTATGCAGCCTTTCATCCAAACTTGATTTTATACCAGCTAAAAATTCCAAGTCCCTTCAAGTTGAAACCAAATATACCCAAAACTATTTTGCCCCAACTTCAACTTGAAATCAATAACGATATATTATGGAAATCACTAACTATATATTATGGAGTAATGTTACAGACAAAATAAGTTTCACAATAGTTGAGTTAAGTAGCTTTTATTGGTTCTCTTGTGCCCCACCACTCATACCATTTTATTACCTATCCTTCACAACTTGCTACCTCAGTTGTTTTGTAGAAATTTTTGTGACTCTAGACTTATTTTATATTATATAGAACATTGATTCTCACACATTTGTAAATCATCCACACGCATTACATGTTTCACATTTTATATGTGGATATCAAAAGAATGTGGGTATCGTACATTATGTATACAAAAAACTACTCACTATATACACATGTAGATATGCATATGCACCCTTCAATTTTATGGTTAGTCGTGTTCGTTTGGATACCTCACAGTTTTTAGTAGCTTATTTGTATAGTATTTGACAAAATGTATAATTTTTGGTAACTCTTATATTAATAAATGTGTGACAAAAAGTTAAAAAACTAGTTTTTTTTTTTTTTTTTTTTTTTTTTTAAATTTTTTAAAAGGGGTAAAAAATAGATTTGTCTTCAATGCACTCACAATTCACAAGGTTATTGAATTTGTCTTCTTTTCAGTTTTTTGCACTGTTAAATTTTCCAGTGAGAGTCTAGTACTTGTTTTTAAGTATTAACCATGCTTGTGAAACTTAGAGCAGCTTGGTTACAGGTTTCTCTTTGTCAAGAGTCTTAATACTACAATAACATTGATTTGTCTCATTTTATAAGAGGAATTAGGATTCCAATCTCTCTCATTTCTTTCTTGTCATAACAATTTATATTAATAAAAAAAAAAATGCATCTAATGGTACACTAAAAAAATTAAACAATAAAGTTAGGGCATGACACAATTGCATACTAAACACGACACATTAATTCACTTAATTAAAACATCTGAAAGGTACCACAACAATTACAGTACTGCAAGCCTAAAAGCTTATGCTACCACCAAGTCTAACATCACACCAATTTGGACCTACCAACTATTTTTTGTTCTTTTAGGAAAGTGGACCTTCTAACCATTGAAAGGCTGAAATGGAAGGGTGAGCTGGTCTAGAAGACCAGTGACTGGTGTAGCCAGTCTAGGCTCATAAGCAAAACCATGCAATTCACTATCTCGTCCATAGCTACCACCAACACCACCATCTTGAGAGTACGGACATGGAGGAATCCACTGCCAAATCTTCCTAAAAATATCAAACAACAATGCCTTATCTGACCCTCGAATCATAATCACAATAAACTCTCCATTACCAACACAATCAAACCCATTTCCACCTTCCAATTCAGCAAACTGAACATAGAGTTGTTGTGGCATTCTCTCAACTTCAATCCATGTAGTCCCACATGATTGCAAGCTCCAAAGCCTAAAGCTTTTCGGTACATTTAGCTTGCTTTTCTCAACTGCAGCAACTAAGAGTAGTTTTCCTTTACTCTCAACCAGGTTTGGTGACCTCAAAAACCTTCTCATTGGAGCTTGAATCTTGCACCATATATTGGCTGCAACATCATGAGCTAAAACACTAAATGGGCTGAAGTTCATGCAGTAAAATTTTCCTCCTACATAAACCATTCTACCCGACTCAAGGCTACAAAGCCTTGGCAGTGAAGAATTTGTACCCCATATTGAATAAAATCCACCCCCATCAATATGAAAGTTCTCAGCTGTTAAATTCTTCACTGCAAAAGGAGAAATCATATCATCACCAGCAACTGTAACATCTATGGATGTAGGACTAACAGTTAGTCCAATAGAAGGGAAAAGCCTTGGTCTAAGTGTTGGAGGCAATTGAGTTAGAGAACCAAGAATTGGGTTACATAGGATTATGCTTTTTGGACCAGCCTCGTCTGAAACACAACAAACTAAGCCACCAGAGGAAGAAGCTGGTGAAAACCCTGGGGGAATCAAAGCAAAAGAAAGGCGGTACCATGTGATATCATAAGGATCAAAGATATATCCTTCGCATGGTGGTGCTCTAACATTAATGTCACCTTGATCTCCACTACTAGTATTGTTCCTATAAATGTAGCTCTTGAGGGTTTTGTGCTTGAAGAATAGGAACCAATGGTGTCTTGGAGATACTTGGAGATATAATTCAAGAAAAGTGTCAGCGAACAAGAGTGCATACCATCTTTTACAGACAGAACGAGCACGAAAGAAGGCTGGTGGTGGAAGAAAAGCAAGCACACGATCTAGAAGTCTCTGTGGGAGTTTGCTCCAAATCCTAGGGTCCATCCAGGTATTAGTGATGGATGTGGCAGTGGTACCACTACTACTACTAGCAGTGAGAGTTGTAGAGAAAGTATAGGAAAAGGGTAAGTTCATAGCAGGGTGAAAAGATTCCATTTTTATGGTTTGGCTTGGATTTTTGGTGTAATACTGCTCTTCTGGGTCTTTGTTTTTTGAGTGGAAGCCAATACTAAGTAGAGGGAAAAAGGCTAGCTTTTCGTGTTAAAAAGAGTAAAGATTCATTCTTTGTTCAAGGAGAAAAAGAAAGTGGATGTGGTTGATAGGTTTGTGAAAGACTTGGAAGCCATGACATATAAATGGAAATCTCAGGTAGGTCTTAAGAAGGCATTGTGTTTGTGAAGAAATAAAAGGTTGTCTTTGGTATGTAACTGCAAGAAGTTGCTATGTGTCACTTGGGTAGCTAGGTTTTCATAATTAGTGGGAATGCATAGAAGAGTTGAAGAAGAAGATCCTAAAAGACAACAACTAGAAATAGAAGAAAAAGTAACGAAAAGCATTTCTAGTTAAGAAGAAAGTTATACTAAAAGCCTAAAACTCATGAAATTTGGTTGGCTTTGGATTCTTTTGCTTGATGGGGTTGGACAAGTGTTTATATAAGATGGGTTGGTCAATACTTTTTCATTAGGTTTTTTTTGTGTGGTTTTTTCTTGTTTCTTAAAGTGAGAAATATGACAGTGATTCTGATTGATGCATCTATCATTTCAGTGTTGTTTTGTCAAGGCCGAGGTATAGCAAGGACAGAACAGATAGCAGAGAGAGAGGAAGTGCAAACACGAGTGTACTTGCACTATCTTCACACTATACAATTACAAGTTGCAACCACCCTCTCCAAGTGAATGCTGCTGGTCCAGCTCAAACTCTCACACTCACAAGTTATAAAGGAGCAAAGCAACATCAAGAATATTTTTATAATGTAGCAGATACAAACATGAACAAAAACAAACGAACAGTGTGAGTCCTTTATTCATTACTGTACAGTGGTCATCCCAAGGAAGGACAACAAACTCGGGACCCCCATGAATTTGTATTGCAAAGCCAAAACCAAAGGGTATTCCATATTCACTTTGTCACATACTTTTGGCCAGACATATAAATAATTTTGATATCAATATAGACTCGTCTTCTAGCTAGTTTTATATTCATCTACAGGCATTCATATTGCCGGGAATCCTTTTCTACACATCTCAATAATATAGCTTGTCACTCCAGATATATTTACTCTCCATGCCTTCCTGAGAAATCATTTATCAGTATTCCTTGCAACATATGATACGATTTCTTTAAGGTATTCCACTTATATGTTTGATGCCTTTTCCCAAGATTCTTACGTGAATATATGCTATATGATTCCACGAGTACATCCATGCACCTAGATGTGTAGATAATTAATTACATGTATCGTTTGAGTGATAATGAGAATATTACAAGTTTTATATATATATATATATATATAAACTAACATAAGTTTAATGTGTCACCAATCATGAATACATAAGTCACTAAAATAACATAAAAGGTAATTTAAATATTTATTTATCAATTGTTCAAGTAGCACCGATTAAATTTATTGTCATATCAATTTGTAAAACATTTAAATAAGATTTGTAATAAATTTAGCATTTTTACTATTGGTTTATTTAGTAGCAACACGGGCACTAATTATTGAGACTTGTGAGGGCAAGCTTTTTAAGAAAAATGAATGTGGTTAAGAACCAATTATATGTAATCTAATAGGAGATTAATTTTTGAATGACATGCAATTTGGTAATGTAATATTAAGAAATATATATTCAAGACCTGTTGATAACAGCCATCATGCAAGTTTCAGAAAATGAGAAACTGCTGAGATCATTTGTGTAAACATTTAATAGGGTAAAAGAAAAAGTTGAATTGAATGCAATTTGATTTCATTTTTTTAATTCACTTATCTAACCATCATACTTATGGCTGTTATTATTATTAGTTGTTGTTAGACCAAAGTCAAAAGAAAATATTTAATGGAGACCTTGGGAAAAAGGAAAAAAAATCTATCCAAAAGAGTTCGGATAAAAATGAAAACAAATAAGAGAAAAACCTACCGAAAAAATAAGAGAAATGTCTCTTATGCATACGGTGTACACACCTTTTGAATGTCTTAGCTAGGTAGATAGACTACCTAACTAGGTACATTTTTTTTTGGAATTGGCTTATTAGGGGGCCCGAGTGGGGGTAAAAGGTGGAAGCCTGAAGCATGAAGGAAGAAGACGAAAAAGGAAAGGAAACGAAAGCTATAAATCTAGCTCGAAATTGCAGATCTCAGTGGTCGGGTTATATCATACATTTCAACCTTGGGGTCCTGAATCTTTTTTATGACAAATGAAACTGACTTTTGATTGAGTAGTGACTGGTCAACCTCTAAAATGTATTTTAATTAGTACCTAAAATTTGAAAGATTTTGGTCTAAACTTGAATTATTCAAGTATCAACGTGTGAATTTATCAGTTAGACATATAGATTCAGAAATAAGAAAAAAAAGAAAAAAAGGACTTATAAGGCCACCAATTTTGCTTTTTTGCAAGAACATGAGCTCTCTCTCAAACGTTTTCTTCAGCATTTCATAATTTTTTAGAGAACATGTAGAGAGTTTCACATTAGTCTATACTATTGATGTAGATTGAGAGTTTACAACAAAGACGGTTTTTAAGCGAAATTCAGCACCCTTCCGACTTCAATTTCAGCACTTGCAGCACTTCATCTCAGTGACCCAATGCAAATAGCATCCCAAAATATTACAAGATACAATGAAATTGACTATTTAGATACATGAAAATTTGACAAAGAATTAGCCAACACACTAAAATGTTAACATAGATAGAGGAATCGGCATTAATTGATTTAGTTTTGTTCTTAGGGCTTTATTTGTATCATTCATCCTTCTCATTCCCAAACCTTCATAATCTTTTTGTTTGCATTTGAGTCCCATGACTGATACACGGTGCTTATTTTATTTTATTTTATTTTACCAGATCAACCCCACCAGAATTCCTGGAGGATCATATCCATTTTAAGTCATGTGGACGTGGGAGGGCTGAAGAGAAGACACTACATAAAGGGGGAAGCTATTGCTACTGATAACTCAATCATTACAATGAAAGAGAGGCAATTTGAATTTTAGAAGTTTTTGTTAGAAATATTATGATGTACTAGTTAAGTTACAAGGTTCTTAATAATAAGGAGTATAGTTGATTTCTTCACATTCATCGACTGATCATTTGACCAACCTCGATATATTTAGACTAACTTCATCACACACACTTCACGTGATGTTTTTTTTTTTAGTGTTATAATTTTTCATTTATCCAAATTTCAAGTTTACACATTTGCTTACTCAAGAGTGTCATGATGCTAGTTTTAAAAAGTGAACAAATTAAGATGAGAGAAATGTATAATATGGGAGATTTAAAGATGCAGTGCCCACTTTTATGAAGGCAGTGGAGCAATTAGACAAAGAGACAAAGAGAAAGACAAAGGGAAAGATAAAGTAATCTAATGAAATTAATGTATTAAAAACAAATGGTATGTTCATACCTTTTTAATTGAGTTTTGAGTGTTTGTCTTCCTTTGAAATTAGTGGGAACTTGGGAATAGATGTGCCAGATTGGATTTGTTTTTTAGAATTTGAACAAGAAAGAGAAAAGATGATAAGGATGGGGAGACATGTAGAGTGAAGTAACTGCTTGTTATTGAGAGTATAAAGTTAGTAGGAACATGAGAGTAGATATGATCAAGAGAACAAAGAAAAAAAAACTGCACTTAACTTTATTTTTATTTTTATGCAACATGCTTTTTTTAAAAATAAATACCAGTTGTTGGTAAATTGCTTTTTTAAATTTATCTAAAATTTAGGAGTTTTAAAATTAGTAATTATATATGTCTAACCCTAGCTATTATTAACTTTCTAAACAAGTGAATTTTAGGATATTTTGGAAATAAAAAAGTAAGAATTCAAATAGGAAAAGTCTCTTAAATAGTAGTATAGATATAGATAAGGACAAAGCAAACCTTGTCCTTTAGGGGTAAAATTTGGCTCCAAACATGTTTAAAATTATCTTTTTCAGTCAATTACATGGCCATTTATAAGACTATCTATCGATTCATGTGTATTATTTAAACAAGTTACATGACTCATTAGAAAGTTATGTAACTAAAATTGCACATGGATGCTTTCTTCAGTCTCTTACCCCATCTATTGTATGCCCAAAACAAAAGGAAAAAAAAAAACCAGAAATTTAATTTTAAAATAAGGTAAAATATCATTTTGTTTCCTAAAATTTAAAAAGTTTTTCTTTCGTCCTTAAATTATTGAAATTGTTTCACTTTAATTTTGTCTTTAAACTTTAAAAATGATACAGTTTTCATCCCTGCACTATTGCAATTTTTTTTCATCTCCATTTTTGCCTCTAAATTATTAAAAAAACTCTCTACAAAGTTTAAGAACGAAAAAAAACATTTATTAAAGTTTAAGGACAAAACCAAACTTTGAATAAAATTTAAAGACCGAAATAATATTTTATCTTTTATATAAAAATATATATTAGCAACAATTTAACTGAGTTTAGACTCTCGGTAGAGACTAGCCCAACCAAAATTTTTTTTTTTTTCTTTTTCTGTTTTTTCCCAACTAAAACTAATTCCATGTAATTCCTCCTATTCATATGCCGACAGTATACTGGTGATAAAATCATGACAAAAAGACTGATTCCAATTTAAGATTCTAAAAATAATGATCACTATTAAGTGTATTGGGATATATGATGAGTGACAATGACACCTTCCGACTCTCTGCAACCCTGATCTTTCTTCATTTAACTTTTCCAAGATCCCGTACCAGAAATTCGTAATAGTCTTGTGAATCATTGTCCATATCACTGGCATAAGATATGCCAAGTGCTAATCTTAGAAAAGCGTCAAGATTTTTTTTTGACAAACTTGTGTTTTACTGTATGAGATGCTAGTCTCTGGCTAATATGGATTCAATTTAAAAGTAATGTTATAGCAAGTTATATTAATATACATGTTGCTTTCAAATCTGGTCTATACTACAAGATGGAAATGCTATATTGCAATTTTGCATGGCTGAGAATTGGTAGGTATAGAAAATATTGTGAGAAAAAAAGAAAAGAAAATGTATAGTAGCCCCGTTCATTTAGTTGAATAATTTTTGGAATATTATCAGGTTTATTACAAAAAGGTTACATATTAATGAATGAATTCATTCGTCATTTTTTTTAAAATAGTTAAGTTTATAACAAACAAGAATTTTAGGATAGTTTAAATTCATTGGTGTATTGGACGTAAAAAGTAATTAAATTAGATAAAAATGACATGACATTTCTGCTATTTAACTGAAAAAAAGAAGAAGAAGAAGATAAATGTAGAGATGTACTTAAAAATAAATGAATCTTTAAAAAATGGAATAATTATAATTAATTACTATCCATGTGGTTTGCCCATAAAATAAGAAGGTATCCTTCAATTATTATTACTATCCTGTGGTTTCATTGGTTACACTTAACCATTTACTTAAATTATTTAATAGACTTTGACGATGTGGTAAATATCAAAATCACTTTTTGAGACAAAATTCTTGAGAAAGAACTAGTGCATGGTATGGTCAACTTGGGGCCAGGATTTTAAAAAATTGTTAAATATATATACTTATGCTCCCCATCCTAATTAGAATGGTTATATATCTATATATAAAATTATTATTTTTTAAATATATCATTATTATAAGAAAGTCTAGGGTTTCTTATTTTCGTTTACATAGAATCACAATTCTGTTAAGTGAATGATGAATTGCATTAGCTACCATCCGCACATGGATGATAGTTATAGCTTATCCATTAAAAGAATTATATGTATAAGTTAGTTTAGAAAATAAACCAGTATATAAATTTATATAGAATTTTATTAACATATTTAAACTATTTAAAAAAAATTTAATGAAAAAATAACTAAATTTTTTTTTTCAATTTTCATAAATATTTTCAAAAAATGGATAGAACTATTTGTATAAACAGTAAACACACGTTAAATGAATCTATTTAGCATATCTTTTCTCATGTGTTTTCGTACATGTAAATTATTGTACTGCATGAATTTTGATAACTATCGTAAATATATATAATTCTTTTTTGATTTAAGGTTGATAGTTGAAGTTCAGGCATCATTTTCCTAAAGCAGTGTGTAACATGCACAGTTTGTCAGATCATACGTCCAATCCATCTCTCTTTTGATGGGTTTTTTGTACAGTTAGCGTGAAGCAAAAGAAGCTTTTGGAAGTCCTTTGAGGATTCGGGGCTCTTTTACAATTATAAATTCACACACTCTCTCTTTCTCCGTGTTAAAGAAGCTGTCTTTTACTCTCTTCTATCTGAATCTGACTACTCCACACACTCTTTTCTCTGAGTCACAATATTCTCACTTTGTAAGCTTATTGGGTTTTGTTTGGTTTTGTTTAAGGGAAGCAAAATCTAAGTCAGAAACATTATGACAATGTCTTGTTTGTGTCAATGCTTTTAGTGTTATCATTTGTCTCAGAGTTAAAAACCTTCAAAAAATGGAAAAAGGTATTGTGCACTTATCTGGAAATTGCTGTCTTCCTTCAAGAAATCTCCACATTTGGAAAAAGGCCAATGCATCATATATGGAAAATTATGTTCCCCTCCAAGCAACCTCTCTCTCTCACTCTCTCTCTCTCTCAGGTATGTGTGTGAGATTTCGTTTTTGATTTTTGAGAATCATTTAACTTAGTTAATTGTTTGTTTATTTTTTATTGTCATATCACCCATGTACTCTAAAGTGTAAAGTCCAAAGATCGTTCTTTCTCTTTTCTCTTGTCCATTTATTTGGTTAGAATTGGACCATTTGACTTGGGCATAGGTTCATTAATTTTTCTCTTATTGATTAAAGTTATTATTTTTATCTTACAAAAACTTTATTTTGAGGAAAATTCTAATGCCACAACAATGTGCACAACTTTGTGCACAACTCTGCCACGTGGCGAGTTGTGGTTGGTGGAGGGGTGACCCACCATCACCCCTCCACCAACCACAACTCGCCACGTGGTCGAGTTGTGCACAAAGTTGTGCACATTGTTGTGGCACCAGAACTACTCTTATTTTGATCCTTATATTTTGAAATTTTAAAATTTTAAGATCACGATCAATTTAATTCTTACGTTTTTGTTGCAGTTAATTTGATCTCTCTTATTTTTACTGTTAATTCTCTAACGGAAATTGGCTAGGCTGGTACCGTTGGGACATTAGATAATAATTCTGTGACTACTAAAATAATAATAAAAATTAATTTGATATTTAAAAAATGCCATGTCATATCTAACTGAAAAAAAAAAAAAAAAAAAAAACTGAAATTTAATTCAATTTCTCAAAATATTTTTAAAAAGAAATATTTTTTTCGTAATCTCATCTTTCTTTCTCTCACTTTCATAACAAATAATTAATTTGTTAATGCATTTGTAACTCTGTAATTTGTTATTGCATTTTCTATTGTGAAGGAAGAAGACAAGAAAGATGTTGGTGTTGACAACGAGCTTTTTACCATCTCCTTGTGATCCAAATTATTTAAACTTTTCAAAAGCTCTTATTACTCCAAATTTGCGAACTGGGACACACAGGGTTGAATCTCTGAAGGCCTAAGCAAGCGTCCACCTTGGATTTTGGGTGGTTTATCTACAAATTTATGTGTAATCTAGATTATTCTTTTGTGTGTTTTGAATTTCACAAGATGGAAAATTTGCAGATCTGAATATTTTGTAGATCTAAGCAAATCAAAGTTTGAAGATGGTGGGTATAGATTTTGTAATTCTCTCATGAGTTGGATGGGATCCTTTCAACACCACCATTTTCGACGAAGCTTATTCGAGACCCTTGACGATCTCAGCGAGAATACAAGTCTGCACGGTTGGAATAACGATTGTACTAAGATGATTAGATCAGTTGTTGAGGTTTTTGGTGGAAATTTGGGTGATTTTGTGGTTGAAGATTTATGAAATTAGGGATAGAAGACTTATGCCAAGAAAGTGAGAGAAAAGAAATTTTGTGTATTGAGATTTTCTTTGTTGTCCTGTTTGGTGGGTAAGAAAGCGAGAATAGAAAGTTGTTTTTTTTTTTTTATCATCTCATTCATTTTGTGTTTTTTATTTTTTGTTAATACGGATCTGTACACAGAATGTTGTAGAACAATTTCAATTTGAAGTGAAAAATAAAATTTGAGAAATAAAATTTGAAGAAAAATAAATGAGGTTAAGAATTGAAATACTCAGAAAAACAAATTCTTGTTAAAAATATTATAAGATTTTTTTTTTCATTTAGATCTGACTTGGCAATTTATAAATGTTAAATTAATTTTTTATCATTATTTTAGTAGCCATGTAAGCATCTTATGTGTCAATGGTACAATCCGTTAGCCACATAAACATTTTTCGTTAGTGAGTTAACGATAGGATCAAATTGACTACAAATTAAAAATAAAAAAAAGACTAAATTAACTGTTACTAAAATGTAAATATCAAATTGAATGTGACTCCAAAATATATGGATCAAAATAAGTGTTTTTGCGTTTTTATTTTTATTTTTGAAGAAAGTTGTATGGTTGAGTAATTAAAACATGATATTTTAATTGAAAGATTAGTGGACAAAGGTCACATACAATTTATTTATTGTTTTTTTAATGTACAAGAAAATACTTACCCAAGGAAAATTCCAAACTTCCAAAACATGTTAGTATACCAGGAAAGAAAAGTGAGGGAATAGAAAATAATAAAAAGAAAATGGAAGATTTTGTTATTTTTCTTGTGTGATAGAATAGAAAGTGGAGGGAAAAAAAAATAAAAATTTTTTTTTTCAAAAATCCTCTTTATTTTTCATGTCTCTGTCAAACTCATCTTTCTCACTCATGGGGTGGCATGCGTGCTTCCATTTGGATGTGGAATTTTATAAATGTGATTGGGCTTCTAGCAATGGCTAATGGTCTTTGATTGGGGGATTTTGTTGTGTGGGTCTTGAAGGGTATTTAATTGAGTGGGCTAAATGCTTTGGGTAGTGATGGGCTTTTGAAAATGGGCTTTTTCATGTAGGAGGCTTTCGACATAGTTTTGATTGAGTGGGGAAAGGGCTTTGCTTTTAGGTGAGGTGTATTGAACATTGGGTTCGGAAGAATGAATGGTGATTGGGCTTCAATTTTTGTACCCTTCAGCCTTAAAAATAATCTTACCTCTAAGGCTCTAACTTCTACATTTTTATTATCCTTTTCAACCAATTAATTTGTGGGTTGCAAAAATATTAAAATAGGTGGTGAAATAGCTGAAGGCTACATTTGGTGGTGGTTGAGTTCAGGTTGTGTTGTAGAAGTTAGGAAGAAACTCAAGAGTTTGTTGGTTTGTAAGATGTGTTTTAAGAGATGATTATTAGGCATAGGGCTGAATTTAAGGGTATAAGGAGAGAAGTCAATCTTACCACACTCTTTGGACTTTGGGCTATGAGGTTTGGTTTATATTTAAGATCTTGGGGTTACCTATATGATGCAACTGTATTCAGAAACACGACCTGGCTACCTACTTGGTTTAATTTGATCAAATTGACTTCAGGAACACACTGAGTTAATTATTGAGTTTCCCACGTCTTCCTCGAACCCAAACAAAGCAAAAGAAAATTTGGATTAAACAAGGTAATGGATGAACCCAAACCAGTGGAGTTGGTCACACTCTAGAAGTTAATTAGTGAAGAAATTTCCTAAGTATGCTACCGAAGAAAAATTGCAAAGTAACAAGATTGTATGTGCACATAGACATGGCAAAACATGTTAGAATTTGCTGACCCAACATGAAAAAACCTGACCCGAAGCAAAAACGGGTTGACCCGTTGCTTGACCCATTTTTTTTGTAAGTCAACCTGACTCGACATGAATAACCCATGACCGGACCGTTAAAAAAAATTCGCTAAAAAATATTTAGACTTTGTCCTGAATGCTAGGTGAATAGAGCACAAAGCATGTGGTCGGAGCCAATAGATAGCATGTTCACAGACATAAGACAACCCATTTATTAAAATAATAATAAAAAAATTCTACCAATTTTCATTCAATTGGACTAGACACTTCACAGTTCACACTAGTACACTAAATCACTAACACAGTAAATGGCTAAGAGCTTGTAGTTGTAGTCCACAAACCACTAAATGGCTAACACACACGTGACACACCACACACACACAGACACTGAGACACTCACACAGTCACACACCTAAGAGCTTTCACAATTTCAGAGACAAAATGTTTCACTTTGCGCCTCCACTGCTCAGCAGCAATCAGCTCCTCTCTGCCTATACTCTTTTTCTCTTATATTTTTCTTTTATCTTTTCTTATTAGTGATGTAAACTTAAAATATATACTTTTTGGTACTCCTTAAGATCTATTTCTTTTTGAAATTGTAAACTTGTAATTACATGCATTTTGACAATGAGTTATTAATATTGAAGACTTTTTCTATCATGAATTTATGACTATAAAGTAATTTTGTCATGCTCAAAACTGTCAGAATTGGAAGGATATTAACAAGTGGCATTAAGTGTAATTCATTTTCTTAATTGATTTTATTCATTCTCTTTGAACAATTTGTCATTGATTTGTTTTTATAATTAAAAAAAAAAAATCATTTGAAAAATACGGGCCAACTCGACCCGAACCCAACCCAACCCAACCCACTTGTTTTGCCATGTCTATGTGCACACCTTTGTCCAGAGAGAGAGAGAGAGAGAGAGAGAGAGAGAGAGAGAGAGAGAGAGAGAGAGAGAGAGAGAGAGAGAGAGAGAGAGAGAGAGAGAGAGAGAGAGAGAGAGAGTGCCATGTCTATGTGCACACCTTTGTTCAGAGAGAGAGAGAGAGAGAGAGAGGTGCTTTTATAAAGTTTTGAGTGGAGTTGGCGATTGGTTCTTGATAAAGTGGAAGAGAACCTGACAATACACCATCCCTTTACTGCAACTAAGAGGATGTACTACTAAGTTTTTTTTTTTTTTTTTTTTTTATTATTATTTATTTATAGAAAGGGATGTACTGCTGAGTTAATCCCCCAAAGAAAGCTCTTTTGGATATACACTACTATAAGTTTCTTTAAGACCTTCTTCTCTCTTCCCGTGTGTGTGCAAATATTTAGTATTCTCAAAAGAAAAAGTTAATCCCACAAAGATGCATTTTCTCATTATATTTAATGCAAAAGTGGTGGCAATTTCTTAGGACAATTAATGCTGATGTAATGAGATATGCGGTCTATCTTAGGCCCTCCTATTGAAGTAGGGGTACTCAATTGAAGAGTTTTGAACAATATTGATCAAGGTCTAGGGCCTTTGCCTCTCATAGTGTTTGGCAGCCTTGTGCCACATGCTTCCTATTTGAGAGGGCCTTTCTTGGATACAAATGGGTGCACGATGAGTGTTGAACGGTAAAGTGAAGTAAGGTCACCCATAGATGTGGTCTTGAGCTAGATGCTAACCCTTAAGGGGTTGTTTAGAGGCCTATTGGTCCTAGGCTTTAGTCACACACACAGAGAGGATGAAGTACAAGTAAAGTGTAAGAGCATTAGCATTGAAGAATGCTAATGCCAAATCTAAGGACAATTTGGCATTTTAAGCCTTAAAACCGGTTGCATCAAAGAATGGTAAAGTCCACTATTGCAAATTTTTTTGCAATAGTGCTACAGTACAAATCTAACTTTAGAATTGTACTGTAGCAGTATTCTAAAAAATATATACATATTTTATTCTGCTCTGACTCCCACTCTCTCAAGCCTCAACTGTTCTCCTCGTCTCTCTTTCTCTTTCTCCCTCTCCCTTTCCTCTCTTTGATTGCGGTTTGCTTTGATGGGTTTGTTCCGATGTGGGTGTGGTTTGCTTTGATCGGTGTATCATGGGTCAAGTGGTGGATCGGCATGGTGGGCTGTGGGTTATGGTTTATGGGTTTTGGATTTGGGTTGATCTGGGCGTTTTTCTGGGTATTTTCTGGGTTGATCATGTGGCATCGACGTTTTCTAGGTTGATCAGTGTATCATGGGTCAAGCTCCGATCGAAGTGGCTTCGACGTTTTTCTTGGTATTTTATGGGTTGATTGGTGTATCATGGGTCAAATCGGTGTTTTTTTTGGGTATTTTCGGTGTATCATGGGTAGGGGTGTCAATGTTCGACCCAACCCGTGAACACGACACGAACCCAACACGGGTTTTTTCGGATTAGGGTTGGGCCTTAATGGGTTTGGGTCATAAATGGGTCGACCCGAAAGTGACACGATAAGAACTGTGTCATAAGCGGGTTAACCCGCATAACCCGCAATAGACATGTTTGACACGCCAATTTATTTGTGTCAACCCGAAATGACCCACTTAACACAACCCGTTTAATTCGTATAACAAATAAATATTTATTTTATTTTAGATTTATCAAATACCTTTTATATCCAACATATATTTTAAATTTAGAAAGAAAAGTGAGTAATTATAAAAATTTACAAGGGATATAATTGGAAATTGAAACTTTCAAACCCTAGAACTACTAATACTTTCTTTCTTTCTTTTTTGGCATAAAACTTGCACAAATAAAATTGGATGAGCTTGTGGAAGATGTTATGAATTTGAACATCAACAAAGAATCTATGGATTATAATCATGGTCATAGTCAGGATTAATCTACTGTTTGCTCAAATTCTTTCAATATTGATACTTAGCATTTAAGGAGTTCCAAGGATATTATATTTTTGTTGAACTATGTTATTTTATTTTTGTTAAACTTTGTTATTTTGAATTTGGGTTGAAGTGTATGCACTTCTTTTGGAGTGTAAAGAACTTATTTCTAGAGGAATGTTATATTTTTGTTGAACTATATTATTTTGAATGTGGGTTGAATACTTGAAGTGTATGCATTGCTTTTTAGGGTGTAAAAAAAATTATTTCTAGATAGATATTATATTTAATATTATGCAGATTGAAATGGGTTATGTTACATTCGTGTCAACCCAACACAACTCGTCTATTAAGTGTGTCAAATGGGTTGGGTCAGGTCAACCCGCCTTATAAACAGGTTGGGTTAGGGTTGAAGGATCATGACACGATTATTAAATGGGTTGGGTTAGGGTTGAGTCATTTAGTCGAATACCCCTACCTCGACACGACACGAACCCGACACGCTAACCCGAATTGACACCCCTAATCATGGGTTTTTCTGGGTTGATCGGTGTATTTTCTGGGTATTTTCGATGGTCTAGGTTTCAAATCGGCAGCGTGGGTTTCTGATCGGTGGCTTGGGTGGTGGGTTTGGTGGTCGTTGTTGGCTCCAACTGGTTTGTGTGTGGCTCGGTGTGTGTGGCCGTTGCTGATCGGTGTGTGTGGCTCTATTGATGGTTTGGTGGTTTGTGTTTATGTGTGTGGCTTTGTTGATGGTTTGTGTTTGTGTGTGTGTGTGGCTCCGTGTGTGTGGTGATGGGTTTGGATAGGTTGATCGGTGCATCATGGGTCTCTGTGTATGTGTGTGTGGCTTTGTGTGTTGAACCAGTGCCAGAGGTTAAGGGAGAAAGAGAGGAAAAAAATTGACTGTTGGGAAAGCCCAGGAAAATGTGATTCAATCACGCCTAGTCTGAAAAAAACGGTTAGAAATAAATAATAAAGAAAGATTAAAAAATAATATTTTAATAAAAATAGAGTTTTTGGATGTAAGAGGTATTGTAAAATGGTATGGTATAAGTAATAAAGTGACTTTTTGAGATAGTAAAATAGAATAGGATAGCATTCTTTGATGTTGATGTTCCAAGAGATCTAATGGTTACGGAGAATGGGAATGGCCCCCAGGATGAAGTACAAGTATTTATTTATTTATTCTTTGTTGCTAATTATCTTATTCATCCAATTTATTAAAAAAAATCCAATACAATGATTTTGTTTTTATCCTTTTTACCAAGCAAAGTCTAAGTATTATTCAAGGATTTGACTAGGGGTGTCCACGGGTCGGTCCGGGTCGGGTTTGTGCCCAACCTGAGACCGACCCGTCGGACTCGGGTGGAGAACATTCTGACCCGCCGCCAATCGGCGAGAGAGTCGGATCGGAGCGGTCGGTTTTGCGCCGGAAACACGATCGGTTCGGTTGAAACCGTCCACGGTGGAAAATCCGGCCAAAATAGTTGATTTCAGGCCAAAATGATCTAGATCCGGCGGAGATCTCACTGGATCTGGTGAGATCTCGCTAGATCCGGTGAGATTTCCACCAGATCTAGCTGAGATCTCACTAGATTCGGTGACATCTCCCCAAATTCGACCCAAATCTCATGAAAATCTAAGGTATTCTGACCAAAAACTCACCGGGAAATTCTTATTTCGCCAGATTTTGTCAAGGTTCCGGTCGGGTCGGTTGGGGCAGGTTTTAGAAGAGAGAACCCGCCATCCGACCCGTTGGACTCGGTTTCTGGGCTTTGCAACCTGCCGCCGACCACCGGAGCTCACGGATCGGTCGCGGGTGGGTCGGTTACGGTCGAGTCTGGTCGGTTGGATCGGGTTCGGTTCTAGCTGGACACCCCTAGATTTGACAATAAAAAAGGTAAATTACAAATTACTCAATACATTTAACATATATTATAATTTGGTACAGCAAATGTTAAATTCTTTTATTATATCTAGATATCATCAAATTTAAATCTATGACATCTGCTTTATGATAATTTTTTTTTTATATCATCAAACTAAGAAAACAATTGGTTTTAGACTAAAATGAAAGAGTTTCATTCAAATTGAACCTTTTTTTTCCATAACGAAAATCCGCTTTATTTTTCCTAAGCTTTTCTCTCAGCTCTTATTTCTCACTCGTGGCCTCACAGGGTGGCTGGGTGCTCGTGTTAGCCAGTTTTGAAGGTATGGCGGTAGATTTGAGTGGGATTTGGCCCATTGGTTCTCTAGCAATGGTCTTTATTGGGTCATCTTGTTGTGTGGGTCTTGATGGGTGTTTGGTTGAGTGGGTTAATTATTTTGGGCAGTGATGAACTTTTTACATTGGGCCTTCATGCGGGGGGTTTTTGACAGAGTTTTCATTGAATGGGGTTTGGAAGAATGAATAGTGATGGGGCTTCAATTGTACCTGTAAGCCTTAAAACATAATCTTAACCCTTGAACTTCTATCCATTTCAACCAATTAATTTCAGAGTCGCAAAAACAGATGGTGAAATAGCTGAAAGCTACATTTGGTTGTTGAGTTAAGGTTTGTATTGTAGAAATTAAAGAAGGAATACATGAGTTTGTTGGTTTGTTGTATGTGTTTTAAGAGAATTATAAGGAATAGGGCTGAAACTAAGGGTAATATATATATATATATATTTCAGATCTTGGGATTATCTACATTATGCAGCTGTATTCAGGAACACAACCTGGTTACCAATGTGGGTTGATTGAATTGACTTCAGTAACTCATTGAGTTAATTATTGAGTTTCCCACATCTTCCTCGAACCCAAACAAAGGAAAAGAAAAAATGGATTAAACAAGTTAATGGATGAACTCAAGCTAGTGGGGTTGGTCAGAGACACTCCAAAAGTTTAATTAGTGAAGAAATTTCTAAAAACTAGACCCTAGGGACATCGCAAGCTTACCATAAAACCCCTCATCAGATCCTACTCAGGACTCAGGAGATCTTTAATCACTTCATCAACCGCAACATTTACTACGCAAAAGTTCTCTCAGCAACTTAAGAGCAACAACATACTAAGGGCTTGGTGTGAATGTCACAGCACAATCTCTCTCTCTCTCTCTCTCTCTCTATCTCTCATTTTCATTCCTGCTCTATGTTCAAAATGGTTTAGATATAAGCATTATTAAAGTGTTTCCATCTTTTTATTATCTAGCATTTTTGGGCAATTGTCTTTGTGATACACCACTAACCTCTACTCCTTCAGTATTGAAATTTTGGATTTGACTCCTCTTACTTATTTACATTTATCAAACCATATCGAAACCCGAGTGTTAGGGCTAACTTTTTTTCATTCCAGCCCTTCCACAAATTTATCCCGGCAATAAGACACAAAGAATCAAGTCATTCATTTCATTCCATCTGCTTCTTTTATTTATTTATTTTAATAATAATAATTCTATTTCATCTGCTAACCTCCAAAATAGGATTCTTACGTATGATTTCCACATTCACAGACTCACAGTATTACTATTCATATATTCGCACCAACATGTTGAACTATCATTTTATCTCTCTCTCTCTCTCTCTCTCATGTATATATATATATATATATATATATATATATATGTCTTTTGGAAATTTTATTGAGGCATATGTGTGGACACAACGATGCGGTCAATAAGACCTAATAGAAATGAACCTAAGAACCTAAGAGCCTAAGACCTAAATGAATTACCTCTGTATAATTGTGACACAACGATGTGGCCAAATGCCAATAAGACCTATTCAGTGTCGGGCCTACAGTAGATATATATAGTTGATGTAGTCAACTAAAGTCCCAAGTAGAAAAATGGTTTTCAAATTTTAATCAATAAGGTTATTTATTTAATTAATTAAGTCCAAATATTAGCTAACAAATAAAATAATTTTTTTTTATCAAATGAAAGATGAAAAAAGAGAGAAAATGTTACATCGACAATATTTTTCACAACATTTTTACAAAAAATCCTAGGTAGCAAATTGTTTATTTGTCATTATTGATGGCAAAAAAATAATTCTAGTTGTAGGTTCAAATTAAAATCAGTAGCAATTTAACACCTAAGATTTGTTATGAAAAATATTGTGAATGTAGTACTTCTCAAAAAATAAAAAAGAGAGCAATACACAAAAAAAAAAATTTCACAACATTTTTAGCAATAGTTGAGTTGACAAACTTCTACTAATTCTTACTTAGGTCCATTATTAACATCATTCTTTTACTCACCACTATTAATCACCACATCAATAGGTGTGAAAATTATTGTCAAATTTTTTGTGTTTATGGACTTTCTAAAAAAAAAAATTTACATGGTTCATGTTAAATAGTAATAATTTTACATATAAAACAAGATAATAGAATTTAAGTAATATTTAAATTTTTTAAGTCATATATATATATATATATATATATATATATATAAGGCCTCAATGTTAGTTTCCGTCTTAAATCTCCAAATACATCAAGTTGCCTCCAGCTAATAGAAATGAACCTACTGCCGAGTGGTCACTGCTAGGAGCCTGGGACGTAAATGAATTGCCTCTATTAGCAGTGACCACATGGCAGTAAGATCATTTCTATTAGGTCTTATTGACCGTATCATTGTGTCGACACATATGCTTAATAAAATTTCCAAAAGAGAATACAAAGCTACTGTTGATAAGCCAAGTTAATTGAATGTCCAACTCTCTCTCTCTCTCTCTCTCTCTCTCTCTCTCTCTCATAGGCATTGTTTTTCTGAGTTTCATTTCTAGTAGGTCCTAGTGACCACATTGCTGTATTACACATGCCTCCATAAAACTTCCAAAAGACAGAAAAGGAAGCTAGTCTTTTTTATTTATTTAAACTAAAGAAAGCTAATCTTTATAAGCCAAGTTGGCTGAACCTGTCCAAATCTATGACTCAGGGCCACACTGTTGATTTTCATTGTGGATCAATTATTATTACGTACATATTTCTTTACTCAAATTATTTAGCTTGTCCATTTCGAAAAAGCCTATGAACTAAAAGACATAAAGCTGCCGAAAAATAAAGTCTTTTTTATCGGTAATCACCGAAGAATAAAGACAGACAAAGCCATCCAAGCGTTTATAAGGCATGAGTGGGCACTTCTCTTGTCGGTGTGAAATTGCACTCTAAATCTTTTCATATTGCTTGTAGAATAAAATCGTGCGGGAATTATCTCACATAGCTTAATTTGCATCTTTTAGTATTTTCAATGAAGACATCAAATATTGAAATCCTCCTCTTCCTATTATAAGTTTATAACTATCAAATTTATAAAATAAAAAAAATTGGAAATATATATATATATATATATATATATATATATATATAGAGTGGAGTTATTTTAATAAAAAAAAGCTATATTCACAATATTTTTATAATAAATTTTAAGTGATGGGTTGCTATTGGCTGTTACGCGTGGCCGGGCAAAAAAGTTATTTAAGTTGTGAATTAAAATTAGAATCAATAACAACTTATCACTTATGATTTATTGTAAAATTATTGTAAAAATATTGTGGACGTAATATTTCTCTAACAATTATCCTCCTCCACTAGATAACCATGTGTGTGGTTAAAATCCATACTACAAAAGCAAGTGTGTAGCCGTGTAGGCTAATTCCACTTTACCATGTACTTTTATTTTATTTTCATTTTGTTTGATTTGACTTTTTTCATATGCTTATTTTTTTATATTAAAATAATCAATATATCATAACATTATTTTTTTTTTTTTTGAGAAACAAACACACACACAAGGGAGAGAGAAAATGGTTCTAACACAAAGACACACCACTACTCCACTCAAAAGCCATGGTAACTTTTAAGGGAGGATGGAGCAAGTTATACTATACACAACACACTTTCTTAAAATCCATGTGTGTGGTTAAAATCCATACTACAAAAGCAAGTGTGTAGCCGTGTAGGCTAATTCCACTTTACCATGTACTTTTATTTTATTTTCATTTTGTTTGATTTGACTTTTTTCATATGCTTATTTTTTTATATTAAAATAATCAATATATCATAACATTATTTTTTTTTTTTTTGAGAAACAAACACACACACAAGGGAGAGAGAAAATGGTTCTAACACAAAGACACACCACTACTCCACTCAAAAGCCATGGTAACTTTTAAGGGAGGATGGAGCAAGTTATACTATACACAACACACTTTCTTAAGCAATGTGGGACAATTACCCATTCTTCTCTTAATCATAACATTATAAATGTATATGATTAAAATATATTATTTTTATCATTTAACTTATATATATAAAATAATATAACATGTATTTGGTTGTAATTATTAGATTTTATCTATATTGAAATTTGAATGATTGTTTGTCTTTTATTTAGCAATCTTTAAATTATTAGTATTTTTTAAATTTTAGTCATTATATTTAATGGGTGATAATACAATTTGAAAAATCTAGATTCATAGACAAGTTTAGGAGACGGTAATTCAAAAAAAAAAAAAAAAAATACACCTTTGGGTTTTAATTATTAAATTGTATGCACATTACTATTAGTATGGATATAATTAATATATACATAGAGAAAAAAATTAATCGTCTAATTTTATGTATGGCTTCTCCAAATATAAATTCTTGACTCTGCCATTGGCTACATCCATATATTTCTCATTTCTCCTTCGTATTTTTACTTCTTTATTGAAAACTCCTTTTGCAACCGAGTAGGCCACCCTCATTGATACTTCCAACTTTATTCAATCACATTCTACTTTTTCCCCCAATAATATATATAAAATCAATAAGTATAAGGAAGAGGAAGAGGAAGAAAAGTAAAGCTCTTATTATTATTATTATACGTGGAGGAAATTCTCAGTGGCTTTCGTCAAGGATCAGTACTATTATTTATTGTTTAATAATCATCTAAGGCTCTATCTCTTATTATAGATGCTTCTAGGTAGGTTGCCCACCCCTACCCTCTCCGAGAAAATACACCCTATTTTGGATATATGTTTTTTCTCATAATTGGTGAGATCCACAGTTAATAAGTTCCACTAATTGTGAGGAGAGGAAACATATACTTGAAACAGAGTATACTTTATTGTCTTCTCCTTTTCTCTTTTAAATAAATTATCTTTATTCACCTTTAAAAAAAAAAAAAAAACTAATTTCTGTCTATTAATAGACCAAAAAAAAAAAAAATTATTCCGGCCTTTTTAAAAAAGTTATGGTTCATATAACCACAAAAGTCTTATTGATAAGATGCCAAATCAATTAATTGAAAGTCCATATAGAACCCATGCTTGTCCATTAATAAATTATTTTTTTTAATTTTTTTTTTATAGATATTATCCATTAATAAATTTGTGGTTGTCTTCATCACATGGGTCAATATGGAATCTAAGATACTTTTTCTAATATGAACCCCTATTTCATTTCTATATAGTCATAATTATTATGCCCACTACTTTCAAAAGCCATTCTTGATAGGATCAAGCCAAATCAAGCAAAGATGACCAAATTCGAGGTTGTGCTCATCGCAACCCCTGGGTTTGGAAACCTTGTTCCCATTGTCGAGTTTGCTCAACGCATAATCGACCACGACCATCGATTTTCAGCCACAATACTCATCATCAACATGCCCGGGAGACCACTTCTCGACCTCTACATCCAATCACGCGTCGCCACGTCAACCACGAATATCCGATTTGTCCATCTCCCTACGGCAGACTTTCCCTCATCTGATCACTCCAAAATTTTCATAGCCCATGTAACCTCACTCATTGAAAAGCATAAACACCATATAAAAGAAGCAATCACAAAGCTCATGGCACCCGAGTTGGATTCAGACGACTCAGAGTCCAACTCAGTCCCACAACTTGCCGGGTTATTCGTTGACATGTTTTGTAGTTCAATCATTGACGTTGCTAAAGAGCTTGACATCCCTTGTTACCTTTACTTTGCCTCTCCAGCTTCGTTTCTTAGCTTTATTCTTCATCTTCCTGTCCTAGACACCCAAACCCAACTCACCACTGAGTTCGCTGAGTCAGATACTAAGTTGGTCATCCCGGGTTTTGTTGACCCGGTTCCCCTAAGTGTGTTTCCTCCAGTAGCGTTTACAGAAGATGGGTACTCCTGCTATATGTACCATGCACTTAGGTACACACAAACAAAGGGTATTGTTATAAATACACTTCAAGAGCTTGAGTCTCATGCCCTTAACTCGTTCTCCACGAGTCAAATGCCACGAGTTTATCCAATTGGGCCTGTTCTTGACCTTGTTGGATCAGCCCAATGGCACCCAGATCGAGCCCACCATGAAAGTATTATAAGGTGGCTCGAGGACCAACCTTCATCATCGGTGGTGTTCTTATGCTTTGGTAGTATGGGATGTCTTGATGAACCCCAAGTAAGAGAAATAGCCCACGGGCTTGAACGGGCCAGGTTTCGATTCTTGTGGTCATTGCGTGAGCCGCCTAGAGTCCTATTAGATCAGCCGGATGAATACACGAATATCGAGGAAGTTTTGCCCAATGGGTTCTTGGATCGAACGAGTGAGATTGGTTTGGTGTGTGGGTGGATTTCACAGGTTTCAATCTTGGCCCACAAGGCAATTGGAGGATTCGTGTCGCATTGTGGTTGGAACTCAATTTTGGAGAGCTTGTGGCATGGTGTTCCAATTGCAACATGGCCAATCTACGCTGAGCAACAGTTGAATGCCTTTAAAATGGTGAAAGAATTGGGATTAGCAGTGGAGATAAGCTTAGATTATAGGAGGGGAAGCAATAAATTGGTGTTGGCAGAGGAGATAGAAAGAGGAATCAAGTGTCTTATGGATGGTGATGGTGAGGTGAGGAAAAAAGTGAAGGAGATGAGCATAAACGCTAGGATGGCTGTGATGGAAAATGGATCATCATATACGTCACTGGGAACTTTGATTGAGGAATTAGCAAACAATATTTAAGAATACAAAGATGGGCCCCTTATGTCGTGTAAGAATACTAGTGAAATACGGTGACTTGTAATTATTGTTAATGCAAATTGCATCCTAGTGCATTACGAGGACTTGCTCATTTTCTTATTTTTATATTTAAAGACATGTCTTTTTTATTCTTATACTAACATTTTTTTTTTCTAAATTATGTCATTCAAGTGTCCTTAAAAATCGATGTAAACCTTTGTTTCCAGACGTAGAAGACAGTGAAAGTTGGTCTTATTCATGTAACATTTACATAATCCACATATTACAAATACATAAAGAGATTAAATTCTATAACGATGTGGTGTAAATCTCATGTTTTACCATTCTAATTAGGGGTATAATTGGTCGGTTTCGATTGGTTTGAAGTGCGATTTTTCCACCGAACCGAAATTTTCGGTTTTACCAAACCGACACTGAACCATAAGGGAGGAGTACTGACACTGAATTGATTGGATTTCAATTGGTTCGGTTCGATTCGGTCGGCTTCTGGTTGCTTCCAATTTCTTAGAAACCAAATAGATCAAAGAACAAAGAAACCAATTTCCCTTTGCTTTCCCACATTTTCTTAGCACCCAAACACCAAGCACCAAAAAAAAAAAAAAAAAAAAAACTCAAATTCATATAATAAGAAGAAAAAAAAAAATCTATTTCCCTTTGCTTTCTGACATTTTCTCAGCTCCCAAACACCAAGCAAAAAAAAAAAAAAAAAAAAAAAAACTCAAAATCATGTATATATTTAGAGAACATACCAAAAAAGAAAAAAAAACTATTTCCCTTTGCTTTCCCATGTTTTCTTAGCATCCAAACACCAAGTACCAAGCAAAGTAGCAAACCAAAAAATATATATATATATAGAGAGAGAGAGCGAGAGAGAGAGAGAGAGAGACAGAGACAGAGAGAGAGAGAGAGAGAGAGAAACAGTGGCGTGATAGAGAGAAAGAGAGAAACAGAGGCATGACAGAAAAAGAGAGAGGTGGGGAGAGAGAATGGCTAGAGAGAGAGAGAGGGGGGGGGGGGGGGGAGAATGGCTACTACTAAAGTGAGAGAGGAGAACTGAAAAATAGGGTTAGCAAGGTTATAAAACAAACCCAAAAAGACGTAATTTTGGTATAATAAAGAGAAAAAATAAAAAGGTTTTGCATTGGATCGAACTTGGGTTTAGTTGTGGGAACACACGTGTCCTTGGTATCATGCCACCATGATACCATGACCTTTCTTGATATAATTTTGTACATATTAATATTTAATATATTTCGGTTCGGTTTTGATCAGGTCGGTATATTTGTGTGGGACACCGAAATTGAAATCGAAATATTTTGGTTTCAAGAAATTAAAATTAAAGCCAAAACAAAATTTTGGACACGGTTCAGTCGGTTTCGGTTGGTGTTTTCGATTTTTCGGTTTATTACACACCTCTACCTCTATTCCCAACATACCACATTATCCTTTTATATAGTTAAGAATAAGCACAACCACACCTAATCAATTCTAATACCCATATATAAATCTTACCAAATTGAGAGTTTATTGAGATATTATTAGGTGTGGTAGGGTGTATTAAATTTTAAGTAAAATGTTAATGTGGCAATCACTTATTGGATGGTGTAAAACATGAGTTTTACACCCCATCCTTACCAAATTCGGACTCTATAAACAAAGTAGGTATTGGTGTGGTAATCCAAAACTCTAGAGGGAAAGTTACAGTGGCTTTGTCATTTAAAAAAAAAAAAAAAAAAAAACTCCCCTACCTTATTTTGTTGTAATTTTGGAGATGTTGGCTGATAGGCTATCCAATTTGTTCATGAGATTGGTACAATCTAATGAAGGCTTGGAAACTTCTCTTTTGTCAAGTTATTTACTCTTTTCCTTTGAATATTTCCTTATTAGAATTTTGTTAAACATTTTTTAAAAATTTATTTTACTTTTTGAATAACTTCTTATTAGTATTTTAATGCACTACAAAAAATTTGGGTATAGACGGCATTTGATTGTTTGTTGTTGTTATTTTTATTTATTTATTTATTTTGCGGTGTATTCAAATTTACCGATATATAGAATGTTCTATAACTTGAATATGCCAAAGATTTTTTTTTTTTTTCTTTTCTTTTGAGAATGAAATACGTGCTGAAATATATTCATCAACGAGGAAAATCAGACAAAACAAAAGTGCTAACGTCCGATGGAACAGCCTCCATCCAGACAAATAAAGGAAATGAATGTCTAGCTCTCTAGGCTAAAGCATGTGCAACTGCATTGCTTTGCCGTACAACATGAGAGAAAGAAATACTCTGAAAAGAGTTTACAGTGAAAAGAATATCCTTGATGAGATGACCACCTAGTGAATTTTTATAACCACCCTGCCTTAGAGATCGTATCACTGACTCCGAATCTCCCTCAATGACAGATTTGTTGAAGCCTGTTTCAAGGGAGAATCACATAGCCCTCTTGGCAGCTAGTAATTCCAGAATTTCAATAGAAGGAGTTTTTTGAATCTTCTCAGACAGTGCCGCCATCACTTCGCCCCTGGGATTACGAATAATTACGCCAATTCCAGCCTCATCTCGCTGAATATGCCAAAGATGATAGGTGGATATTGTTAACACCGAGCTTCTATTAATTGGACTTTGGAGTTATTGAACGCGTTGGATGTGGCCCAGTTAATATACGTGAGGGACTGAGGGTCTATTTATATATTGCGGTCAAATTCAGTATTGGGCCTTAGTATACCTTATTTTATTGGGCTTATATACTCTAGCCTGATGTGAAGTAGAGTGTAGGGTTTTAAGCTTGATTCATAATGGGTGAATAAGTATTATATATATATATATATATATATATATATATATATATATATTAGGTCTCATTTCCACTTCTAGCATTAGACAAAATCCTAGATCTTATCCTCGTAGAGATTGCTTGGAGAGCGACTGGACCATGTGCCGAGTTTGCATGTGTATGTCTATTGCTATTGGTAATTTATTCGTGTTTGCTCATGGTGTTTGGGGGTACATCCATAAACCTTATAGATTTAATGATTATTTGTGTTTTGTATCTAGTATGTATATGCATTTAATTCTTATAGATATAACCTACTTCATAAGTTTAGTGTTGATAAAGATGATTGAAGAATTAGAGTTCCAGTGACCGTATTAAGCGATGGCTACAATCTCAAAAACAAAACAAAAAATTATCAATCTTGACATGGTTTTGCATGATGAATAGATACATGCAATGATATATAATTAATACTAATTAGACCTTTTTTTGTTTAAATTACTTATTTATTTTTTAGTTCAAGGTTATTTAGGGCAATCACATACCTGCAACAATCAAAGATGTATTTGTTCATTAGTTGAGAGAATCATCACACGAATGCCAGGTTTATTACGTTAACAATTTTGGTATTAATCCTAATAAAAATATTTACAGAACAGTTGCCATGACCACATGATCAAATTCAATGCAACAATAATATACATCAAGAATGGAGCCGCCTTCTATCCCTAAACTTAACTTCGAATTGGTTTCATTTAAAACTCAGTGTGACAAAAATGTCTATTTAACAAGTTTTGATGCCTTAAAACATTAAAATTTGGTAATAATTACTCTAAAGCATGATTTGATCAATAAATGCCATACATATGCATTAATGAGTCTGAATTTGGTAAGGACATGGTGTAAAACTCATGTTTTGCACCATCCAATAAATAATTGTCATATCAACAGTTTATTTAAAATTCAATATATCATTCCACATCTAATAACATCTCAATAAACTCCTAATTTAGTTGAATTTATACATAGGTATTAGAATTGATTGGGTGTGATTATGCTTATTCTTAAATATATAATAGAATAATGCGGTATGTTGGGATTAAAGGGGGTAAAACATGGAATTTACCTCATATCCTTACAAAATTTAATCTCTTTTGTTTATATTTGCTCCCTCAAAATTGGTTTTGAAACATTCAAAGGCAAGCAGATTCCACACGACTTTTGCAGGTTGAATTTTCTGTGCTAGCATAACTCTGTAGTCTGTGCTACCGAAATACAGTTTCTAGCTGTATGGGGGATTTTATCCAGCAGCACACGTTTCTCATTCAAGCGACACTCATATCTTCGATTCCATAGGGACCGTAGTGTCACGGCAAAAAGCTCTAGTTGCTACCTTCTTGTATTTACCTTTTCCACCTTAGAGCATCACATTATAGGAGCTATAAATTTAGCTATTTGGTACTATAAAAAGTTACTTTATTTATTTTATCTTCTAATTATACAAAACACCTAACATCAGTGGTTTTTTTTAGCTTTCAACACAATAAAATAATATAAACAACACAATAAAATAATATATCCATTACAATAAACAACTATCACTACCACTATTGCAGTGGATTTGGCCTTCTATTTTTCTTCCAATCTGAACACATTAACACGCAAATTTCCCAAAAAAAAAAAAAAAAAATCACAAAATTTCAATTTGCAAAACCCATAAAACAACCCAACACATCAAATCTAAAAACTGAAGAGAGCTGAGAGTCATTAGCTAAAAAATAGCGTACGTGCAAGAGAGAATGAGGCAAAAAAGAAGAAGAAGAAGAAGAAAACAACGTTCAAAAGAGAAAGAAGAAAAAAAAAAAAAAAAAGAGTGTTCTAGTGTAATAAAATAATATTTTTGGTTTAGCTTTTTTGCTATAGTGCACAGCTATAGATGGCTGTGCACAGTAGCGAGATGCTAAAAAATTTTAGTTATGACACCACTATTGCAGCCTGTTTTTCAGTATTGGTGGTGCTAAAACTAGCAATATAGCTTTTTAGCACCACCAATGCTAATACTCTTATAAGAGCATTCCCATCAACAATTCTAAAAAATTTAGTATTTACCATCTCAAAACCCAATTTTATAACATATAACACAACACTTTACTATACAACCTATATCAAAACTTCTATTTTTTTACCATTTTATTTAAATATTATTTATTTAATATTTTTTACTCGGTGTCTCTCTCTCCCTTTGTCAAAACCCAAAAGCTGTCTCTCTCTCCCTCTGTAGAAGACCAGAACCTTCTCCCTCTCTGCTCTGAAACCCATGCTCCATGTCTCTGATCTGCTCTCAAGCCCATGCTCCATGGCTAACCACCAAGCTTCGTCGGCCTAAAACACTTCCCACCCTCTCCATCGGCCTAAAACACTTCTCACCCCTTTTGGGTATTTTGGAAACTGATTTTCTGGTATTTTGGAAGCTGATTTTTTAGGGTTTTTTTTTTTTTTTTTTTTTTTTTTTTTTTTTTTGGGTTTTTTGGAAGCTTATTTTCTGGGTATTTTGGAAACTGATTTTCTGGGTATTTTGGAAGTTGATTTTCTGGGTTTTGGAAGCTGGTTTCTGTGTTCATTTTTTTTTTTTTTTTTGGGTATTTTGGAAGTTGATTTTCTGGGTATTTTGGAAGCTAATTTTTTGGGTTTTGGAAGCTATTTTTCTGTGTTTGTTTGTTTTTTCTGGGTATTTTGGAAGCTAATTATTTGGGTTTTGGAAGCTGATTTTCTGGGTATTTTCAGTGAGGTTTTGGGTATTTTTTTTTGCTGATTTTTTGGTTTTGAGGTTGGGTTTCTATGTGATTGCAGTGGGATTCTTTATGGGTTTTTTTGGTTGGATTTCTATGTGATTGTAGAGGGATTCTTTCTAGTATTTTCTGGATTGCAATGGTGAAAGAGTTGGCTGAGATGGTGAGAGGGAGAGGAAGAAGTTTGGGTGAGATGGTGTGATAGAGGAGAAGTGAGAGAGGAGAGAGAAGAGACTTGGGAAGGAGACAGGCATGGGAGAGAGAGAGAGAGAAAGAAGTTAATAAAAAATGATAGCATTGTGCTACAGTGCGGTCTCAAAAATGAGAGCACACTGGAGCAGTATTGCAAAAATTTTAGCATATGCAATCTTTGATGGAGCAAGTTTTTGGATTATAAATGCTAAAAAAAGCATCTTTTAGCATATGCAATCCTTAATGGGAATGCTCTAACTCATAAAAATGTATAAAAACTAACAGTGTGTTAAATAGAATGCTTATGTATGGCTTAGTTATAATAGGAGGTGCTTAGCTTGCATAATAAAAAGAAAATTACCTTTAATTCTAATTTGATTATTTCGATAAAATACCTAATATGAGAGCTTAGTTTTTCGTGTTTTCTTATGTTTGATAGTTTCATGAAAAATTTGGTCAAATAAATATTTTTGTCAAATGAAAATTACCTTTTCTATCTCTTCACTTTCTTTATTTGACTTAGCATGAAATAAATTTTACTTCAAGTTTTACCAATCACAAATTCTCATAAATTCTTTTTATTTTCTTATAAAATAATTATAGTTTGAATTTTTTTTTTAAATAATCAGACTTATGACAAGTTGTAATTAATTGATGAAACATAAATACTATATACTAGTCCCTAACCCATGTGATGTACAGGATAATTAAATTTTAAATCACATATATTTAAAAAAATAATAAATAAAGAGTCCGGTATGAAAAAACTATTAATTAAAATGTAATAGAAAAATTATTTTATAATTTAAAATAGTTTCCGATAGGTATTGTATAGGTATACACCAAGTAGGATGCATATTTTAAATAAATAAAAAAGACAAAACTTTGTCTTCTAACTCTCACATACATCAACTCTACACCACCATCATATATATAGAGGTTATTACACGTCCTTGTTTAGTTTCTTATCAATGAATTTTTGTTGAAGTAGAATTTTGAAACTCTTGAAACATATATCTAATAGAGTTTTACTTAAACTAAACTATTGTAACACTTAATAAGATAATTACATGCCGAAGAAAAATAATAAATATATAAAATATAAAACCTAAAATAAAAAGAATAAAAAATTAAAAAAAGAAAGAAAATAGTGATGACGTGGAAAGTTATAGGAGTTCCAGAGGTTTCAATTTTATATATGTACTAGCATTATGCCCTTGCAATGCAAAAATTAATCAAAATTCATATGTAAATATTTTTTTATTAATTTACTTAAAATAAATAATAAAACTAAATATTTTACTTTTAAGTTACATAATGAATGCATGTTGTGTGAGACTAAGGTATCATAAAATGCATATATATATATATATATATATAATGATTTTCAATAATACATTGAACTTTAAGGCAAAATTAATCACATATATTTAAATGGAAAACCCTTGAATTTAATAGTTAAAAATTATCCAAAACAATAATTGAAATCATGTTTAAGTAGAAATCTCAATTTAATAATTAAGAACAATCTAAATTACTAAACATTTAAAAAATTGAAGTAGAGAGAGACTCACATGAGAATTTAACTTTTGTCCTTGAGAGCATGGAAGAAGACAATGAAACTTGAGTGAGTTTCACCATACCAAGTTTAAGTTACGTGTGATGCACGCTACATGTGTGTGTATATGCATGAAAAATGATTTGAATTTAACATTTATTGTAGAAAAGAGGTGGTCTAGTCTTACCCTTGTCTAACTAATTCTTATTATAATCCCTTTATTTTGGGGGAAGAGAGAGAAACGCTTCTTTTGAAAAAAAAAAAGAAGTCAATATATAATATATAATAGTTAAGATATTAATCTTTGGAAGTAGTATCTCATACGGATTAGTATTTCAATTGTGGGTTTTGGTAGTTAGAAATTAACGCATAATAGTTAATAATTAGAAAATTACTTTGAAATTTTTTTAAACCAATCCCTTAAAAAAGTTTTATTAGAACTTAAATCACGTTAATAAATTAACACTCTATTCAGTTTTTTTAAAAATCATGTTAATAAAAAGTTACTGATAAAACTATTAGTAGACGTTTATTAGGCTTATCTATTTAGCTTTGTTGCCAAATTTATATAACCTCTTTTATTTTCCTTTTATTTTTTTTTTCAAATAATATAACACAACCAAAAACCTATAAACAATAATTTAAATTCAAAATAAAGAATATAATCAAACTTATATTCATAATTTAAAATTAAAAAATTAACACAAATTATAAATTAAGATATAAATGTAAAAAAAGAATAAAGAATAAACCTATTTGTTTTCTTTCTCACTTTGAGAAATGAAAGTGTGAGTATGTAATTTAAACCTGAACTAATTATTGTAGAAGAGAATAAATGAGTACAAAGGTTTAATATTATGAATTGGGTTAAAACATATGTGAGAAGTTTTTATTAATTTTTTTGAAGTAAAAGAAAAATAGCTTAAACAAAATGAAAAAATAATAATGAAGAAAGAATGCATACCTATCATGGGATTTAGGCATATATATATTGGAATAAACTTCACTTCAAAAAGGATTTATATATTAATATATAGGTAGAGTTTCATTTGATATAGAATTTAAATCCTATTGAAATTAAGATTTCTAATCAATTTGTTTGTTGCTATCTTATAAATCCCATAAAAATTGGAATTAAAAAAATGTTATATGAGTAGAAATAAAAAAGAAAACCTTTTTTTATCGAAAAAAGGAAACGAATATATTTTTTTAGAAGAACAAATGTTTGTTATATATAGATACTTTTTTTTTTACCCTGAGAAGAAAGAGAAGATGTTTACTTTAAACTCAAATACTTATTACCTTATTTACAATTTTTTTAAAACTTTATCCAAAAACATTTTTGGTAAATCAGTATGAACAAAAACTTCTATCTTTTGTTTTTCCAATAACGTTGCTGTTTTTTTTTTTTTTTTTTTTTTTTTTTTCCTTATGATTGTAATATAATTTATTTAATAATAAAAAGATTAGATGAAGACTTTGGATTGTAATAAAATTGAGACTTATTAACTTAGAAATTATAGGGGAAAAAGATAAGATCCAAAAAAAAAAAAATCTAAGTCTCATGCGTTGCACGGTTTTAACTATAAATTCATAAAAAATATAATTTTATTTTTAAAATAAGCTAAATGAATTATTATTATATAATTGAAAGTAAAAATCATGCTACATGTGTGTGTGTATATATGTGTAAGGACTGAGTTTGAATCCCTGACCCAAAGGATGAACAGGCTCGGATCCAAAAAGCCCAGAACAATAAATTTGTAAAGAGTGGGTTGGAAAACTGGGTTAGAATGAGTTGGATAGCAAACAAAGTGGATTCAAGTGACAAGAACAAAAAGATAAATGGATTTCAACTAAAGAAAGTCGTCCATGGAGAGATTTGAGGAGATCAGTTCTTGTATCTTTATCTTAAGTATGATTACAAATTTATTTCCTGATTGTTACAATGTTTCTCTTTTGATTTTTCCTCCTCCTTTCCATAAAGGGTCTCTTATATTATATAGTCCCCTTTGAACGATCTTGATCCTCCACTTGTTGATCATCTAAGCCACTACTTGAGTGCTTGTTCCATTGGACACTCCTTTAGGCCCTTTGTGAGTTGGGGTAGCTAAGGCAGCACTATTCAGGGGTTCTCTCCACATTAATGCAGCCAGGAAGTTAGCTATAGAGCATTTCACGTGGTGGCAGTTGTCTTTCCCTAGACATTTCTAGGCTTCCATCCCTCTTGTACGCTTATAATGCACGTCTCTATTAGTGGAATTTCCTGGAAGGTCTCCTTGAATGATAGGATATATATTTGACCTGTGCTTGGCTTATATGAGGACACAATCATCCTCGGACTACCTTTCCAAACCTTTCCACTTGCACGTTACTTGTGGGACTCTGAACTTAACGTTTTCACTACTGCTTATTCGTCCTCGGACCCATCAATGTCCTCAGCCAAAACTCAAGACCCAATATACAATCATGGGCCCTTATCCCTATAATAGCCCTTCAAAACTCTAGTTTTTCCCTCTTATCCGAGGAGAAAAAGTGAGGTTTTGACATTTGAGAGCTAAAACAATTCAATTCTTTGGTTTGCACGCGTGGGATTACCAGTTGCATGCCCCATAATTGTTACTGACGCTTCTGAGCCCATGATTCGTCTTTAATTGCTCCAGGCGGCGCTTTGATCCCCGCATCCAACGGTGACACGCAGATCTTACGGTTGACATTTCTCCTTGAACTTTGAGCGGGATAACTCCCACTCATTCCGCCTTCTATATAAGACACCCGGGGAAATCATTTTTCTTCATTGCACAAGTCTTCAAACTCTCAAGAAATTCTTAGCTTTCAATCCTTCAAGGCTTCTCAGATCTCTAAAATCTCCAAGTCTTTTTCTTCAAGAAATTGAAACTTTTAAGAAATGTCAGAAGCAAAACACGTGCTCATTCTTGTAAGTTTCTTCCTTTCTAGGTTCTTTTCTCCTCAACCAGTCTTCTTGGCCTTCTATTATTTTTTTCCTTTCCTTACGAACTTCACTCACTTCTCCTTAGCTTAACCAAATGGGTAGGTTTAAGCACCTAGTAAATTCTCCCATTGCTATGGAGGACTTTAGGGCTAGGTACCACATCCCGCAGGGAGTAGCCTTGCAATATTTTACCCCAAACCAAATTCTTACAGATAGAAAAGAAGGTGAAGTTGTCATTCCTATGATCGCCTTTTATAGAGGGAAGAATGACACTTCCCATGGGTAAGATAACCAGAGATTACCTAATTAACCACAGACTGTGTCCCCACTAGTGTGCACCCAACCTGTTTTGAGTTTTACGGAGTGTAAATGTTCTGAATGAGCAGATAAATTTAGGGCTCATATGGCACGACGTTGTTCACATGTATAGTGCCATTCCCTTGCCAATGCGGGATTTTATCTCAAGTCCCAGTCCGACACTGTTAGAATGGTATAATGTCTTCCTAAGTCCAACAAGGGCTTGAAAGACGATCACCTAATCGTCTCCAGGGATTGGCATGATGATCTTCATTGCCTAACTCGGGAGGGAGAACCAGGTGGGGTACCCTAGGATTAGGTCCCTCGGCAAGGGATTTAGCCTTTTTAGCTTTTCTTCCTTTCAGTTTTAACACTTCACCTCCTCGGATGATAATTTTCATTGATCTAATTATGATTTCCTTCTCGGATGTTTTTGTAGATAAAACTCACGTTGCCTCGAGACTAAGCCTGGTCAACATTCCAGGTCTCAACAAGTTGCTGAGATCGAAGGTGTTTATAAGTGAAGACAAGCAGCTGTGAGCCGTCCACTTAATTCTTGACTATGAGCCTCTATCAAGAACATACCAGGCCGCAGGCTAAGCGATAAGAGCCGGTGACCCCAGGTTAGCCCGCATAGACGTCTCTATGCCTGGCTTTCTGGCTCGAAGAGGTCTTCCACTAGTTGAATTGCCTCTTCAATGCTCTCCCTGAGAAGTAGTTGCTCTGAGGGAGGAAACAGCTTCCTCACGTCTATCTCTTGAGGTCAAGATTGACCGATTTCACTTCGAAGAGGGTGAGGAGGAGTAGGCAAGGCCCATAATCCATCTCCCAGACTCCGAGGAGGAATTAGACAGACACTTCGTCGCCCATTCTCTTAAGCTCATTATCGCACGTGTTGACAGTGACTCCATAGAAGAAGAGGAGATGCCGCTGGATAACAAATAGAGAGGGCTACGTGACCTCCTAAAAAATAAGGGAATGGGTCTTCAAGGCGCCTTGGGATCTAAGCCTCCCCCTATGCTTCCCCCTCCCCTACCTTCTCCCATAACCGAGCTTGGTCTGCTCCCCATCCCCAATTTGAAAAAAAAAAGGAAGGAGCAGGAGTTGGAGGAGCGTGAAGTGGTCTCGCAAAAGGGGGCTAAGTAACAAAAGATGGCCAAGGACAAGTGGGCCTCTTCTGTGGACAGTAGGGAGGATCCAAGCGAGGCCGATGTGGGCCAACAGCAATGTACCTGGGCCCCTCGGCTGGAGTTAGACGGTGTTGATATCCCGTGGAATGCCACCATCAAGGAGTACCACAGGGTGCGCTCAGATTACGTTGCCAAGGCCTTAGAGCAACCCCTTCTCCTGCCTAAAGACATGGAGGCTTTAAGGCACGTGAGGCAGCTAGACTTGTTCATGTCCCTGAAAAGGGACCTTGCTATGGTAAGCTCATCGTCCTAATTTTTGATTAGATGTTGAGGTACTCCTTTCGCCCTCTTTTTCTTTTTTTAACATGGGATCCCTTTGCCATTTTTGTGCAAATTACCGAGGAGGTCTATGTGGCCGAGGAATGGGTGGACGATGCAAGAAATGAGGCAAGGGCCGAGGCAAGTCGCCTTGCCGAGACCAACAAGGCTCTAGGCATAGTTGAACACAAGAATAAGGAGCTCGCCACAAAGTTGGCTACGGAGAAGAGCTCATGCCTAAGTGTGGAGGTTGGCCTGAAGAACGTAGAGGCCCGGGTTGAGGACCAGCATAAGAAGCTCCATATCACGGAGATAGAGTTGGCTACCTAAAGGCAGTTGGTCCTAGAGCTAAAGGCCGACTTGGAGAAAGCCAGGGAAGCAGCCAGGGCAGTTAAAGAGGTTGTTAAGGCTTCAGAATAGGAAGTTTATAACTGCGGTGCGCTGGAGACCTAAACCCGACTGGTAGAGGAGCTGGTAGGGGTGTGTAGAGACTTCTGCAAAAAGGTGTGGGTGGAGGTGCTTAACCGAGCAGGAGTCCCTACTACCTTTGAGTGGAGACTCGCTGAAAACGTGTTTTATCCTGAAGACATTCGAGAAATTCCAGCAGATCTCCCTCCTCCCTTTGCTCTTGCTCTCCCTCCCTCGAGATAGCCTTCCTCCACCAAGGTTTCTCTTCTCCCTCCTGACGCCCTCACAGGGCCTGACAAGGCCAATAACCAAAGCCAGGAGCTTATAGTGACCAAGGGCAAAGAGGCCGGCCAGCGGGGAGCTCAGCCTAAGGATAAGGGTAAGGAGGCCACAACTCTGCCAGAGGCCAAGGGTAAAAAGGCTGCAACCAAGGTCAAGGGTGTTGATTCCAAGGCCAAGGATGACACAACTAGGGCCAAGGATGACCTTCCTATTGCTAAGGTGTAACTTTAGGATCATAGCACTTCTTCTCCTTTTGTTGTTTTAGTAGTGATAGTCTATCATTGAATGTATTATACTTTCATTTTGTCTAATGAAAAGACTTCGCTTTTTACCTTGTGTATCATTACTTTATGTGTCTCTAACTTCAACAAAGTTGCAAGTAGTAGCAGACTACTGCTATTCTTTTAGTAAAGGCTAACAGCAATACATCACTTGATAAATTAAATAAATTGAATAAGTGCCAGTAATAAAGAGAATTATCAAATACTTGTAAGAAATTAACAAGGCAGGCAACTCTCATTCTGCTTAACGCTTAGATAAAAATCCAAGAAATTTAACTTACTTATAGCTAGTGATTCAAGGAATTAGGTATGATCTGAGATTTGCTTGACACTTAGGAGAATAAGTGGATGTCACTCAGTGTTAATCCACCTAAAGCAGGTGGGCTGAGGAGCTAGGCATGATCGAGGTTCCGTTTGACGCTTAGATAGATACCATTAAGTATTAATTTACCTAAAATAGGTGGTCCGAGGAACCAGACATAGTTAAAGTTCTGTTTAATACTTAGGAAAATAGCTAAAAATATCAATTTATCCAAGGTATGTGGTCTGAGGAGCCAAACATGACCAATGTTCTGTTTGATACTGAGAAGATTGTCATTAAGTATTAATTTACCCAAAACAAGTGGTCTGAAGGACCAAGCGTAACTAATGTTCTGTTTAATACTCAGATAGATGTTCTTAAGTATTAATTTACCCAAAGCAGGTGGTCTGAGGAACCAGACATAGCTAAGGTTTTGTTTAATACTTAGGAAAATAGCTAAACATATCAATTTACCCAAGGTATGTGATCCGAGGAGCTAGGCATGACCAAGGTTCTGTTTGATACTGAGAAGATTGTTATTAAGCATTAATTTACCCAAAGCAGGTGGTCTGAGAGACCAGGCGTGGTTAAGGTTCTGTTTAATATTTAGATAGATGCTATTAAATATTAATTTACCTAAAGCAGGTGGTCCGAGGAACCAGGCATAGTTAAGGTTCTGTTTAATACTTAGAAAAATAGTTAAAAATATCAATTTACCCAAAGTATATGGTTTGAGGAGCCAGGCATGACCAAGGTTCTGTTTGATATTGAGAAGATTGTCATTAAGTATTAATTTACCCAAAGCAAGTGGTCTAAGGGACTAGGCATATTAATTTACCCAAAGTAGGTGGTCCAAGAAACCAAGCATAGCTAAGATTCTGTTTAATAGGAAAATAGCTAAACATATCAATTTACATAAGATTCGTGGTTTGAGGAGCCAGGTATGACCAAAGTTCTGTTTGATACTCAGAATAATAATAATAGGAAACTCAACAGATAATGGAGTGGACGAGAGTGTGACAAAGAAAGCTTTCATTAATAACAACATCTTTTGAGATTATTTACATTCTAGGGGTGTGGTATAACCTTTTCCTCTATATCTTCAAGATAGTACGCACCTATTCCAGTCACTGATGTGATACGATATGGCCTTTCTCAGTTGGGTCCCAATTTATCCCATGCTGGGTTCTTTGCAATACCCAAAACCTTTCTTAAGACCAAGTCTCCAACTATCTGTGGCCTTAGCTTTATGTTGGAATCATACCCTTGCTTGAGCTTGTGTTGATAGTAGGCCAATTGGACCATGACATTTTCTCTTCGTTCTTCAATTAAGCCCAAGCTCTTCTCCAATAGCCTTTCATTGTTGCTCGGGGTGAAAGAACTTGTTCTCAATGTGGGGAATCCAGTTTCTAGAGGACTAACAGCCTCGGCCCCATAAGTCATTGAAAAGGGCGTCTTCCCTGTTGATCTACAGGGCATAGTGCGGTATGTCCAAAGGACGTGTGGTAGTTCTTCCACCCATTTTCCTTTTGCGTCGTCCAGCCTCTTTTTAAGCACACTGACTATGACCTTGTTAACAGCTTCGGCCTGCCCGATATGCCGGGGTGGAATATCTATTTGTTATGCCCAGATCACAGCAACACCTCCTGAAGGCCTTGTTATTAAACTACAATCCGTTGTTCGAGATGAGTGTATGAGGGATACTAAACCGAGTGACAATATTCTTCAAATAAATTTCTTAGCATCTGCATCTCTGATATTTGCCAAAGATTTTGCTTCAACCCACTTGGTAAAGTAATCCGTGCGGACCAAAAAATATCTTTTATTCCCTGCCGCTTTAGGGAAAGGACCTACAATGTCCAATCCCCACTGAGCAAAACGTCACGGGCTGGACAACGGGTTAAGGACTTCTCCTGGTTTATGAATGTTCGATGCAAATTTTCACTGGTCACACTTCTTCACATATTCTTGTGCTTCTTTATGCATATTTGACCACCAATAGCCTTGTGTGAGGGCCTTGTAAGACAAAGACCTACCCCCCGTGTGGCTTTCACAAATCCCTTCATATAATTCTTCTAGGAGGAGCTCGACTGCTTCTAGATGTATGCATAGTACATTTGGGCCAAAAAAGGATCTCTTGTACAACTTTTGGTCATCGGACAGCCAAAACCGAGGAGCCTTCCTCCGTACCTTTTCAGCCTCAGGCTTATCCTCGGGTAGGACATCCTCCTTAAGGAACAATACTATGAAATCCATCTAGCTAGATCCTACCCTAATTTGATGAATGTGAACCACATTGCTTCCTATCTTAGTAGGCTTATACAAGTCTTCCACTAGAATCACTCGAGGTAAACTTTGTGTTAAGGAGGTTGCCAATGTGGCAAGAGAGTCAGAATGTGTATTTCTACTTCTAGGGATTTGTGATAAGTTAAAAGATTCAAATTCTTACTGTAAATGTTTAACCTGGCTCAAGTATGCATTTTGAGATCTCTGGCTTTTAACTCTCCTTGAACTTGGCCTACCACCAGTCTTGAATTAAAGAATATTTCCACTGCTTTTCCACCCATCTTCTGAACCATGGTCATCTGGCCAACAGAGCTTCATACTTAGTCTCATTTTTTGTGGCCAAGAAGCCCAATCTCAAGGATTTCTCAATTGTAATCCTCTCAGGTGATATTAGAACTAGTCCCACTCCAAATCCTCTATGGTTCGCCGCACCATCAACATATACCTTCTAGGACAAAGGTTTTTGTAAGGAAATTGCACCAATCGATTTTTCATCCATGTTCTACTTGTCCATTCTCTCTTCTAACGGAGTTTCAGCAAACTCAGCCACTAGATCGGCGAGGACTTGGCCCTTGACAGACGTGCTAAGCATGTACTTGATATTAAAGGCTCCTAGGATCGTACCCTATTTGGCAATTCTCCTAGTGTAATCAGCGCTCCGAAGTAGAGACCTAAGTGGAAGCTAGGTGAGGACAACAACCGTATGTGATTGGAAGTAATGGGGGAGCTTACGTGTGTCATGCACCACTACCAAAATGGTTTTCTCCAGTGGTAGATAACGGACCTCAGCCTCATGTAGTGACTTGCTTACATAGTAAACTAGCCTCTATACCCCACTATTAACCCTTATCAGCACCAAGCTCACCGCGTGGGAAGCGACAGCAATGTAGGCGAACAAAACCTTGTCCACCTCGGGTCTTCACATAATGGGTGGCCTAGAAAGGTATTCCTTCAATTTCTGGAAGGCTAAGATGCACTCTTCGTTCCATTTAAACCCCTTCCACTTGTTCAACAACTGAAAGAAGGGCCTACACCTGTTGGCTGATTGAGAGATGAATCGGTTTAAAGCAGTAATCATTCCTGTCAGCTTTTGGACTTTCTTGGGATTCCGAGGTGGTTGTAGGCTGTTAATTGCCTTAATATGGTCAGAATTAACCTCAATACCATGGTGAGTGACCATGTAGCCCAAGAACTTTCCTAACTTAACACCAAAGGAACACTTAGAAGCGTTAAGGCGTAGCTTGTGCCTCCTCAAGACCCAAATATATTCCCGATGTCGTTAATGTGCTCGGACTCCATCTAAATCTTGACCACCATGTCGTCTATGTAAATCTCAATGTTTTTTCCCAATCGAGGCTCAAATATCCTGGTCATCATCCTCTGATAGGTAGATCCCACATTCTTTAGACCGAAGGGCATCACTTTGTAGTGGTAATTCCTAGTTGGAGTGACGAAAGCTGTCTTTTCTTGATCGTCTAAGGCTAGTGGTATTTGGTGGTAGCCTTAGAAGGCATCTAAGAAGCTCATCGGAGGATGGCCTACAGTTGCATCTACCAGTTGGTCTATCCAAGATATAGGGAAAAGGTCTTTTGGACAAGCCTTATTTAGATCTGTGAAATCCACATACACTTGCCATTTCCCATTCTTCGTCTTCACTATCACTGTGTTGGCTAGCTACTCAGGGTAGAACACCTCTTTGATAGCCCTAGCTTACTTAAGCTTCACCACCTTGTCTCTTACAACATTAGAGTGGTCCTTAGATGAGCGCCGAGGGGGTTGCTTTTTAGGGATGGCAGAGGGGTTGACATTCAAATGGTGGCATATGAAGCTCGGATCCACCCTGGGAGCTTCATAAACACTCCATGCAAACGCGTCTATGTTCCTCCTAAGAAATGCTAATAACTCTTCCTTCTCCTGAGGGGGCAGCTGGGTCCCTACTTGAAAAAACTTCTCTGGATCATCCCCCACAACAATCTTTTCCAAATCCTCACACTTCGCCTCTTCAGCCTGCCCATCGACAAGTAGGATTGAGGTCTTTGATTACTATGAGCCCCCTTAGTAGAGGTCGAGGACTCGGCCCTAGGTTGATGCAAAATGGCGGTCACCAGGTACTACCTAGCTATGGATTAACTCCCAACAAGCTCTTCAATTTAGTTCCCGGATGGGTATTTCTCCTTCTGATGTAGAGTGGAAGAAACAACTCCTAGGGCGTGAAACCAAGGTCCTTTGACGATGGCCATATAGGGGGATTAAGCATTCACCACAATAAAATTCACCTTCACCACTTCTAACCCTGCCTACATGGGTAGTCTAATTTGACCCTTTGGAATGACAACTTTTCCGTCAAAGCTCACTAGGGGCGAATCATAGGATGTTAAATACTCGGGCCTCAGGTTTAGCCCTTTGTACAAGTCAGGGTACATGATCTCTGCCCCACTACTTTGGTCCACCATCACCCTTTTTACATCATACTCTCCTATCCTGAGGGTGATCACTAGAGCATCATCATGCGGCTATATGGTTCCCACCTTGTCCTCATCTAAAAAACTTAACGCTGGTCGGGCCTTTATTCTTGCCCTCTTCGGCATTTTGTTAGATTCCTTGGCGGGTAGTTGGGTTACAGACATCACCCTGAAGGGCTGCAAGCCAATTCTCCCGGGAACAGCGAAGAGGACGTCGATTGTGCCTTACGGGGGCCTTGAATAAGCGTTCACCTGAGCCCCTATCCTTGATTGGTCCCCCTGCCCATTGGGCCGATACATAAATTGTTGTAATCTTCCTTCTCTAACAAGTTGCTCCAAATGATTTCACAGAGTTCTGCAGTCCTCGGTGTTATGCCCTCGCTCCTAGTTATATTGGCAGTGGAGGCTCTAGTTGCTCCTCGAAGGGTCTTCTTCCGTTTTTTTTTTGGCCATTTGAAGTATGGCTCGTTCTTGATATTCTCCGGGACTTGATACACTGGTTCTCGAAACACCACGTTAATCGCTTGGGGAGCCGTGGACCAGACTGCCCAGCAAATCCCTCTAGGGTCTGTTTTGGTTGTATCGGTCTGATTTGAAATCCCTTCTCTCTTGAGGGATAGCCTTACCTTTCCCTTTGCCTTGCTGTTGGTCCTCCTCGACCCTGTTATACTTATCAATCCTCTCTATGAGCTTGCGTACACTGGTGGCAGGCTTCCCAGTCAAGGACTTCCTCAACCCATGCTTAATAGGCAGACCGACCTTGAAGGTCTTGATAGCCACATCATTAAAGTCACCGTCTATCTCATTGAACATTTTCCATTATCTGTCCAAGTACGCTTTCAGGGTCTCCCCTTTGCATGGACATAGACAACAGGGAATTCTAATTTTGCACCCATCTCATATAATAATAGGTGAAGCTGAAAGAAACTCAAATTAGAATTCCAAATTAGAATTCTAATTTTGCGCCATATGTCCTAAATTATTTATTATTAAAGAGTTTTATTTTTTAATTTTAGAATCAAATGTGAGATCACATCATAAATATTTATCTAAGTGGGTCATTAAGTACAAAAACCAAAGAGTCTAGAATAAATAATTCGCAAAAAAAAAAAAAAAAGTGCTTTACAATAATTTAAAAAAAAATGGACAATTTACATTTTATATCTAATAATATCCATACAAAATTTTTTGAAGAGTTAATAAAATATAAAAATAACTAACAATAGTATTTAAATTATATATATAGGAATTATATTATGCATCTTATTATATATCTTTAAATGTATCCATGCATAACATACATTGGGAAAAGTTAACGGATGTGGCTTAAGGGCAATGATTTAGGAACTATTATTAGAAAATAAATTTTGGGAAAATGATAAAGCAATTAATTTTTTTGACAGTTTTTTATATTTTCCATGCATGAAAGTGGTGTCAAAACTTTCTTAAAATAATTTGTTAACTGTTACTCTAAGGGCACCCGTTAACATTTTTTTTTTTTAAGAATCAAAGTGATATACATTGATTGTGGAGGCAGTTGTGTCACTAATTTCTAGAATATTAAAGGCAATGGTTTAGGAACTATATTATTAAAATCAATTTTGGGAAAATGATAAAGTCATTAATTTTTGTGACAATTTTTTATATTTATCATGAAAATGGTGTCAAAACTTTCTTAAAATAATTTGTTAACTATTACTCTAAAGGCACCTGTTAACATAACTTTATTTATTTATTTTAAGAATCAAAGTGATATACGTTGACTGTGAAGGCAGTTGTGTCATTAATTTCTAGAATATTAATGACATGGTAAGTACTCTATTTCTTACCATGATCTTATAAAAATTAATGGCTAAAATGGGGTGTAACTTGGTTAAGCCTATATTGGATGTTGCTTGATTGTTCGGGCTTTTTATCTTTTCTTAATTAAAGAATTGGATTAGTTCTCAATTAAATGATTGTTTAGTTTTTTTTTTTAAATAAAAAAATTGAACTCAACTATTTTTTTGAAAGTTGCTCTAGAATGAGCATGGGTTAATTAAGTAACCTCCAATGGATGGTGAAGATAAATGGCCATGTATCTCAATTAAACACACTAATGTGATAGATATCTAATGAACATGTGGTTTGGGGGAAAAACAGAAGGAAGTTTTTAAAATCCACATTGCACATTGCCCATGTAAACATGCATGTTTTCAAATTCAAACTAAAAAAGCTAAACTGATGCCAAATGCCTTTTACCATCTTAATGTCTCAATTGAATTAGGGCTTGTTTATGATTTTCATCTAAGTTTGACCATTCAAGTTCATTTTTGTATTATTTTAATTTTTTTTATTTGTGTCTCATTAAAAAAAGAAATTGACAAAAGAATCCATTATTGACAAATGAATCACATAAACGTTTAAAATCTTATTTATAGAATTTAAACCGAACTGGTTGTTATTAATTAGAAATTAAATTCTACCAAGAGTTATTATTAAACAACATACTTATACTATCCGATTATTTACTTCACATCAAGTTAAACATAATCCCAAATTGATCTAATCTATATATATATATAAAACCGAAACTTTTGAAGCTCCCACAATTTTCCACGTCAGCATTACTTAAAAGAAAAAAAGGAAAAAAAAAAAGCAAACGAAAATAGAGAAAAAAAAACTATTAAAAAATTACTTTAAAAAAAAAATAGCAAACGAAAAACTATTTCTCCCCAAAACAAACCCGATAAAAACTATTTCTCCCCAAAACTAAATCCCTTACTCTCTCCAACTCCTATTTCTCAGTCTTTGACTCCGTCTCTCCTTCAAACTCTACACGACCCATACGTAGGAACCCAAAAATGGAAAACCTAGACGCAGAGCTTTCTCTCTTCCTCGGCGACGGTAAGCTTCAATTGAAGAAAGTGAAAGTAAACCTAACATCAAACTGCTGGTAAAATCTTTTATATTAATTTTTGTTTTTTGTGTTAAAAATTTGGACATTATGATTTAGGTTTTGGGTTTTTCTTGAGATTTGTTTTTATTTAGCCATTCATGGTCTGCTGGTAATTGTTTTTTGTTTTAAAAATTTGGACATTATGATTTAGGTTTTGGGTTTTTCTTGAGATTTGTTTTTATTTAGCCGTTCATGGTCTGCTGGTAATTGTTTTTTGTTTTAAAAATTTGGACATTATGATTAAGGTTTTGGTTTTTTCTTGAGATTTGTTTTTATTTAGCTGTTCATGGTCTGCTGGTAATTGTTTTTTGTTTTAAAAATTTGGACATTATGATTTAGGTTTTGGGTTTTTCTGATTTAAGAAATTGGTTCAGATTTTGTTTTGATTTAGAATTGGTTTTTAGCAATACTCGAAACCCTAATATAGGTTCTCCCTCAATTTTGTTTCATTTCAATATATCAAATTTTACTACAGGATTGGGGATATGGGTTTTGGCATCAGAATCAACCCTACATTACAGCGTATTGAGTTTGAGTCTAAAATCGTGACTTGCACATTAAGCAATCTAGGTTGGATTATAAACTGTCATGGGGTGGGATTGTGGAAACATTTGTGCTATTCGAAAATTTCAGCAAGTTAGAGAGGTGTTCATTGTTAGGGATGCCTAAGCATGTGTTTTTGGATTATGAATCTTTTGATATGGTGTGGTGGGTAAAGGTCACAGATTCAAAGATATACCAGTAATTGATTTGTATTTCCCTTTTAAAAAATAAATTTTGTTTTTAATTTTATGATGGGTTCTGGAATTAAAAGAAAATACGAAGAAGAAAAAGTAGATTTCACATGTTTTTTTTTATGTTTTGCAAAGTATGTCATGCTGGAAAATTTTTTGTTTTTTGTAACTTGTATTTATTTTGAGGGACCAAATAGGTGATGGATACAGTTGACATAAATTGTTGTGCTGAGAGGTGTTGGATTTGATTGGTTAGATCAAATTGAAAAGTCTTTAGCCCTTTGGTTATATCTAGGAGTATTTAACCCTTTGTGGGAGGAAAAGTGCATAATTTTATTAAATAAATTTAAGGCCTGTACTTATCTAAAATGTGGCGATCATGACAGGTTTGGATGCTTCATTTTTGAATTAGTGAAGAGGATTTAACAAGCCATTTGAATCTGTAAATCACTATGATAGAAGGAAGCTTCAGAGTAAGTATTTAGGATAATCTGATAGAAAACTTTCCATCCTTACTGAAATAGTGAAATGGCTGTTTACCTAATTGTTCTAGAAATTTTTGTAGATGGGTTGGTTTGATTTTCTTTAAACTTTGTATTACATGTTGATATTGGTAACATAAATGTGCATACATATGTAGTTTTAGCTGTGTTTCTCTTTGGATCTGTAATTGAGTTTGTGCACACACTAGATAAGTCTTTGGGTTTGGAACTCTGTAATTGAGTTTAGTTCAATTTGATTTTGTGTGTGTGTGTGTGTGTGTGATATGGGTTTGAATTTGTTTAGTGGTAGTCTATGGTTGTCTGCATTTATGCTTGCTTTCAATCAATTTGATGTTAGAATTATGACTTAGGATTTGTTTTGCTTTTGTTTACTTCAAATTAATTTACTTCGAATTAGTTCACTTTGATTAAGTGCACTTTGAGTTAGTCTGTTTAGGAATAGTTCACTTCAAGTCAGTTTGTTTTGAATCAAGTTATTTCGAATCAATAGCATTGGAATATGAGTTAGACTTAGAAATTGAAAATTAGTCTCCTGAGGATTGTAGTCACTTTAGTTTCTTATCTATCATTCAACAATTTCTTATTCTTTGACATAGTTGATGTTAAGCTCTTTTGGAATGCATTTAATTGTAGGAAAAGGAAACTGATAACTGATTATTTCAAGAAACAACAAAGGATCCTTGAAGGTTGTTTAGGTATGCTCTTTTCTAAACACACAGCAAATATGTGGTTGCTGTTTTGAATCAATGTTCTGTTTTTTATTGTTTGATCGAAGGAACATGAGAGAGCTTGAAAGTTAATGTTGATTATAATTTCTTTAGAAGTGAACATGAGCAGAAATGCATTTAGAATATATAACTAAATCAGTTACCTATTTAGCCAAAAATTTTTATTTATGTATTAATATATGACTCTGGATGCTACAATGGGTCATGAGCTGTACTCACAACCTATCCAAGCATCAACAATAGCAACAATGACAATGACACCAAGGTACTCTAAAGTCTCTATCCCTAACTTGGCTATGTTTTTAAAATACTTTTGCAATCACTTTGGTCCTGCACATCTACTTCTCTATTTGGTAACCAAATTTGGTTTTATTTGTGGAGCTAAATTTTAGTTTCTTTGTTATTTGTATATATCAGTATATATTATATTTTGATGTTGTTTAGTCATTTTATCTTCAATCATAATTGCAAATTGTTCATGAAATCCTTGATTTGAAAGGAATTGTCTTAGAGTGGTTTGTATGTAGATTTTAATACGGTAGAAACATAAAGTCAAATTTCCATTTTAAATGTTGGTTGCATCAATCTTGATGCTAGAGTTTAAATTGGTGAATGGTCATTGCTTAATACTGCCAAGTAAAACAGATTTGGCACTTAAGTTTTTGTTATAGGGAATTTCAGACTAGTCTATGTTATTTAACCTGACTTATGGTCATCTTTTTCTATTTCTCACAAATGACATATTTTTCTTTTAAGTGATTGGCATTATTAAAACAAAGGCCTTGATAAAAGAAAGTTAGTTGTTGTACATCATGCTGAGTGTCTCACATATTATCAGCATCTTTTGGAACTTCAGGAAAATTAGGAATGTGTTAGAAAATTGTCCTTCCTATTTCAGTTCTGCATTTACATACTTTAATATTTACACTCATTTTTAAGCATTGTATTTCATAATCTTCACTTGATTATTTGTTGTCTCAATGTACTGTTCAATCAAAATGCAGAATTTATGTTTTGGGGCCATCAAAGCTGTTGGCATGGAGGGAACATATATTCCAATCCTTCATATGTAAGCCTTGAACTCATTTTCTAAATATTACATGTACGTTGACATATTTTTCTTTAATACTCTTGTAGGACGTTTATGCACTCCTTTCTCACCACCACATTCATTTTCTTCTTATGCAATCCTTATAGCAACTTTCTGTTTGTTTTGTTGAAGGATTCATTAAGATGCTTCTTTATTATTTTATTTTCCCCCCATCTTAGAGTTATGTGCAAGTGCAGTTCATGTGGGTCAAAGAAGAATACACCTAGAAGATCAAATTCTACTTGAATTGTTATTAGGATTTTTCATTTTCTAGGTTTCGTTACATTTTTATTTTTCAATTAGGTGGCACTCTCCATATCTATGTAAAGAGGTCAGTATTTTCTTTTAAACCTTTGTGTTTTTGGCAATCTTTACACCAACTTGGACAATTACATTAAGACAAAGAAACCAATGATGTTTCATAGTTATCAGAAGGACAAGATCACAAGGACTCATGTTGAAGGTTGAGCAAGCCTGAATTGTAGCCGTTGACTTAGGTAGAGAGGCAGAGTATCAAAATAGAGCAATGGAAGAATTGTAGCTGTGACTGTATAAACGACAATGTTTATATTTAAAATAGCTATACTACTTGTACTTTAGAATTAGTTTAATTCATAGCTATTATTTATATACATGTGTATTAATTTGATTGGTTGTAGAGGCTAGATCCGTATATTGTGGAGTTAGTAAAAAGTTAGTTACTCTCAGACTTTGTGTAAATACTTGATGTACTTTTATTTTCTTTCAATGCAATATATAATTCTCTCATCAAATTCTCATAATAGTTACTTTGTTATCTCAAATGACATAGCGCCTCAATGAAAGAGCTAGCAAGATGCTCTAAAATATTGGCACTTGAAAAGCTCAAAATTCCATTTTTGACAATTTTGAGTCCAACCTTAGGAACAAACTCTGGTAGCCATGGTATGACTCCACCGTGCAGGTTAATCCTATCCTCTAAGAATTTTCCTGTGCATCACACGGGTTAGCGACTAGTAAGTATTAATTACGGTTATGTTAAGTCCTGTATTTAGTATAAATCTATCTACATTTTCTAATTTATAAAAAAATAAAAAAAGAAGTTGATACATTTGATAATTGCATGGTACAAACAAAAGACTTTACAAGAAGTTTTTATAAAATAAAAATCTTAATCTTTATATGAGAATTAGTGAAAATTATATGTATAATATCATATTAGAATGTTGAGAATTTTTTTTTTAAAAACAAACTGATAATTTATTTAAGAAGTAATATGCACTAAATCAAAGTACAAAGATTTCAAATCTGGAGGAGGAGAGTCCTCAATCTAAATAACATCATCAGAGATATGCCTAGCAAACCTAGCTAAAGAGTGAGCTGCAGAATTACACTCCCTATGAATAAAAGAGAGAAAAACATAAAAGACCAGCCAAGGAGGAATGAATGTCCAAGGAAATATGGCTCAAATGAGAAGAGAAAGTTCCAAAATCAGTGATGTTATGCATAACAGTGGCGCTATCTCCTACAATAACTAACTCTCTAAAACCCAAGCCAAGGGCAAACTCAACCACATGACAACACGCCAAAACCTCAGCTTCTTCAGAACCAGAAGCCGGGGCACCTCTAGCAGAAGAAGCAGCCATCACTTCGCCCTTATCATTCCCGATAATAACACCAAAACCTGTTGCAGAAGGGTTTGTGAACATCGCAACGTTAAAATTCAACTTATTACTAGGATCAGGAGGAGGCTGCCACTAAGATGAAGCACGTGGACATGGAGAAACTCCCAACCGAAGCTAAGAGTTTTTGAAATCTACTAGAACCTCTTGCGCTCGCTTGTTCAAAAAGGTTGGGTCTTGGATCCTCCCACCATGCACAACAACATTCCATTGATGCCAAATAAACCAAGCCTACACAAAGAAAAATTCCAGCTCCTCCAAACTTAGCTGAGTCATCAAATACTCCAACAATCCCAGCATATCAACTTGGCCAGTCCCACATTTTTGGATAGCGAAGAGACTACTAGCCCGTACATCTTGAGCTACCCCACAATTCCACAAAGCATGCAGAACGGAATCATGGTTCTGCTCGCAAAGCTCACACAAGGAAACATCAAGAATTTTCTGACGCTGCAAATTATCTTTAGGGGGCAAAATATTATGGCAAGCTCTCCAACCAAAGATCTTGACTTTATTCGGACTTGAGAATTTTCTTTTGAAATAATTTCTTATATATATTGCCGTGTATATTAAACAATTGTTTTAAAAGACAAACTATTAATGAAAAGTTGATATGAACTATATATTTAACCATTTATTAAGAAACTACTAATAAAAAAAATTAATAATATAAAGATTTTTTTTTTTAGAGAGAGTTTTAACTTATAGTGTTCGTTTCTGATGGTGTCCGCTTCTGATAATAGCTCTTTTATTATCAGACCAAGACACTAATCGGTTTTTTGTGTAGGCGAAAATTGAACTCTAAATCTCTTATTCAACAATCAGAAACTTTACCAATTAAATTAACTAGAACCCACATATAATAAAGAATTATATTAGATGAATAATTCAAAAAGGTAATCAAGTTATGCTTTTTAATGATTCTCAAAAAAAAAAAAAAAAGTTAGGCTTTTTAATCAATTTAGAAGATATAGGAGAATGAGCTAAGAACAAAAAAATCATATGTAACCATGTACACAAAAATGTATAGATAACATAGTTAATATATAAATGTGTGTATAAAATTTTGCTACACGTATAATCGCCACCATGACAACCAAAATAAAAAATAAAAAATCATTCTCACGGATTACATACACAAAAAGAAACCCATGTGAATTAAACAATGTGTTTTTATACTAGCGATTTCTTTTAATTCTTGATTAAAACCAGCATCAATAGTACTAGATAAAATAAAATGACAATGTACTTAGACATGCAAATCTAAATAATTAGACACCAAAACAAAGTGGTTTCTGTATGAAGATGTTTAGAGATAGAGTTCAAGGTTAATTCACCTGAATGGTACGTACATCCAATACCAAAACAAAGAAGCAAATTATCAATAGTAATTAAACATCCGGTTTTGTTTTGAGCAAAGCCATTGATAAGTGCATCAAGAATTCTACCACAAAGCATCCTAATATGCCACTTTTATAGAAAAAATAGAAAAGGGTTGCCATACTTCTAGGATGTTACCTAAAGTTCAAGAACATAGCCAAAAGAGTTTATTGAATGTGAATCATGCCCACGAGGGACGTAAAACAGGCCTCACTAGTTGCTAGCTGCTTAGCCTTTCTCAAATTATATACTGCATATTAAAAGAAACAGCACGCCCTAAATATGATTCTATTTTAGCTTCTGTAGATAAAGCAGTCACTACAAAACGCGGGGGCCTTAGGCCGCGTTTTTTAAGCCGCGGCCATAAAAAACGCGGCCCAAGGTGAGGCTAAAGCCCCGTTTTAAAAAATGCGGCCCAAGGCGAACCTTAAGGTCACGTTTTATACGCGGGGCCATAGACAGGTTCTGAGGCCGCGTTTTTTTGAGATAAAAACGCGGCCTAAGGACTGGTTCTGAAGCCGCGTGTTAAAAACGCGGCTCTAGTTTGGTTCTGAGGCCGCGTTTTCTTGAGATAAAAACGCGGCCTAAGGACTGGTTCTGAAGCCGCGTGTTAAAAACGTGGCTCTAGTTCGGGATGGGGCCACGTTTTTGAAACGGGGCTTCAGATTTCCCCTATAGCCGCATGTTAAAAATGCAGCTTTAGGGGAAGTATAAATATTAATGATAAACTCTCCAACCCATCATCTACCCCTCCGTCCGATCTGAAGCCTCCATCTTTCAAGCGCTCCATCCGATCTCAACCCATCGCAGATCTACGCTCCATCCGATCTGACCCTCATCACCTCCGTCCGATCTCAAGCCTCCATCTCTGAAGCCCTCACCCTCCATCTCCGACCTCAACCCTCACCCTTCATCCGATCTCAACCCTCACCCTTCATCCGATCTCAACCGATCTCAACCTCTTTGTCTGTCAGTTGAGTTTACTCTCCAGTGAAGGTTAGGATCAAGATAAAACCCTAAATTTCACCCACTTTTTTTTTAATATTTTTTCTTTCTTCAGAGAAACCCATTTGAATAAGTGTTTTTATCCTTCCATTTGAGTTTACTCTCCGCCGACGCCGACACCGAGAGACCAGCCCAACGCCGACGACCCCAACGCTGACAAGGCCGAACCCAACTCAGCCTGCCGAATTCTCATACCCATCGGCGACCCATACCCAATGCCGTCGAGCCCATCGCCGACAAGCGTATGTACTCTCTCTCTCTCTCTAGTGTGAGATTTGTACAAGATGTTGGTGGCTTTCATAGTATAAGATTTTCTTTCTTCTTAAATGATGTATGATAGTTTTGTTCAACTTATGCATTAAGTATGATGTCGTGCCCTTATTTGTTTATTATCTTGACCTTCTACAGTCAGATTACTCTGAAGGGTGAGAGAACCTCTTTGGTTATTTTGTTAGGGACTTATTGTTATAAGCGTTTACTCATATGATTGCAAACTGTAATGGTTATGCAGATAAATACATGACATGTTAAACTAAAATAACATCTTGTTGTATTATTTGGAACTTTTTTTTTTTACCCGGTATTTTCTTTGCTAAATGTACTGAATTTGTGATTGATGACCCAGTGATATTTACAATAATGCTGCTTTGGCAATGTTATATATACTATTCCATTATATATAGTAGCCGAAAACAACAACAATTCACAACATTTTCACAGCATCTTTTTTTATTTTTGAGTTATGGTGGGTCCCGGTATAAAGATTTTATAATATTTCATTTTATTTTAACTTATGGTGAATTGACACATCAATTGTTGTGATGTGAAAATGTTGTCACATTTTGTTGCGTCCCTAGAAGAACCCATTTGTAGATCATCGATAACTTTGTTAGTTATGGTTGGCATCTATTGTTGTTTTTATTTGAAAGTGCATTTTCACTTTTTGGTGATGCTTTCTTGTCATATTTATTAATATTCTCACTTCTCTGCCTTTGTTTTCCATTGTGCTTCAGTGGGTTCACCTAGCCAATTCCTTTTGCAAAACTAATATTCCTTAACTTACTAAAATAATTTAAAGAGCGAGAACATTTTTCAGATATCCAACCATTGCATATGTCCGGTTGGACATTGTATTGGCACATATTCAGGTGCTTGGATTGTTAAGGCACCTATCTGGCAAGGCTGTTTTCAGCTTCTTTTTAAGCTCTTTTAGAATTGGCATAGTTTTTTTGGCAGTTAAGCCTATACTTTTGCTTCATTTTTAAATCATTAGAAGTGGGTTGGTATTCCTGGTAGGAGAAGCTTTTGTGTTGCTACAAATTCCTCTGTGATACTACAAAAGAAAGAAGAATTCTTTTCTAACCTGAAATTTACTAAGTCCATATTTTGGATTTCAAAAATTCTTATTAATTTCTTGCCAACTGAATGTGATAAGCATCTCAAGCAATATTATCTTGTGACCTTATGCATTTATATTCAAATCTTGAAATTACTAAGACAATTTGGCTGCTTTCGATGATTATCAGTGTTGATGTGAAATGAGATATTGCAAAACTAGATATACTGACAATTACTGGAGTTATCTGCATTATATTGAATTGTTATATAGATTTCATGTGGCAATTTGAATTGAAATGTCTGTTAAATATGATTTGAATAGGCAAGAAACTTTCATCCTTTTAATTTGTGGTTTGGAAATTTTGGACTTATCAATGTTAAGATATTGCATTGCTTGTGAGTTGATATTTAAGAAACATCCAAAATAATGAGTCTGGATGTTTGCTTTGCTCTTCATACTCAGGTTAATGTTTACTCTGCCTGAGATTCATTGGTTCAATGATAAGTTGATATCATACCCTAAATTCTCAAGTGTGAGAAAGGAAATAATTGGTGGTTTCAAGTTTAAACTCACAGTAGTAAGAAATTATTATGTTGTTTCAAATACGATATGCATGTGAACTATTCATATATATGTATAAGTCAATAAAAGCATGTTGCTTCCATATACGATATTAATTATGGGTTTGAAAAGTCCCATATGTCTTTCTCATTGGGCAGTTTGGTTTTGCCAAAAGAATAAAGTGCAAATTGCATATAACATATCTTTATTTCATTTCTGTTGCCGTCATTTTCATGTTAGAGATATCATCATCTCATCTTGGCCACTTCCTCAAATAGTTTATTTTAACAAGTAATCCTCTCCTTACATATATTAGTTTCGATAGGTGATCTTAAATTGATTGAAGTGGGATATTAGTCAATTTGCTAACCTTTGTAACTAGCTAAATTTGTTGTATTTCTCTTATTTCATTTTTCTTTTTCTTACCAATTTGAAATTGGCAAAAAAAAAAAAAAAAAAAAAAAAAAAACAAAAACAGTCTTGAAATAGATTGTGATAATATGTATAAGGGAAAACACAAACTTATTTTACATATTTCTATATAAGTTCTTTTGGCATAAGAGCATTCCCATTAGGCTCAATAAACCCCGCTTTTACTAAATATATCTAAACTTACCCAAAGACAGAAATACTTTATACTCAACAAACTATGGACCAAAATAATTTATGAATAATACCTCAATACACTTATAGAGATACTGTTCATCAACAGACTTTGTTTGATTTGAGAAGGTCATGTAATTTTTATGCATAATTGACTTCATAGACATATTAATCTTATTTTCATTTTAATTAACTTATATATATATATATATATATATATATATATATATGAGTGAGTTCAAGTTATATCTGGTATAACTTTGAAAGAGTTACAACTTTTATAAGTCATTGATTTGTAATAAATCTAATGGCCATGTCATCAACCTTCTACAAATAAGTGATCTAATAGCGTTAGTTATCTCCAACCATGTCAATATATGTGGAGTAAGGCAGTGATCTAATTAACCTTTTGACATAATGTTCTTATGATATATATAAATGCTGTTTTACGTTTTGTAATATTAAGTTTGTTGTTGTTTTTGCTTGCTTGCTATTGGCAACCAAGGCAGTGTATTATCAGACAAGAATGATAATAATTAAATTTAATGGGAATGTCTGCCACACTTCAGTTTGTTCAAAATGATCCACACTAATCTTCCTAACTTTGTGTCTTGGTTGCTGCCTTCATTAGGATATGCAACCTTCACTTCAGTACCATTACATGCATTGTTTAGATGATTCATTAATCCATGGCTTTGTCTTTCATGCCCAATTCTTAAAGTTCTTAGAGTATGACTTAAGATTTTAATCTTTTGCCTTTGTAAATGTGGAAAATAGAGATGCATTTTGAAGACTTTCCATGGCTTGTTTTACCTACGCAGAACTTGCATTGCTGTCCTGGCATGCATCTTTGAGTTGGCAATTAATGGAATGCATTTTCTTTCTTCATTTAAAAATTTTTGGATACATGCGTCGTTGGATTATGTTATTATTGTTGATGTCCATGGGCAGGAAATTGTCTTGGTATATACTCTAAAGGATTCTTTGATTCAATCTCAGGTACTTGGATCACAACCAGTTGACAGGGAGAATTGACGCAGACTTCTAGAAACATCCTTTCTTGAAAGAATTGTGAGTATTCTTTACCACTCAGATCTACGAAAGTCGTCAATTCCTGAGCTTGAGCATTGAATTGGGTATTCTATTGTCAATTACTTGTTTTTAACAGGTCTATTGAGGGTAGAATTTTTGTGTTCTGTTTGATAGAATTTTACTGATGGACTTTGTAGAATAATTGATTTTTTTCCCTTTGGCTACTCATAATTTGTGTCATGCTCACAGTGATAAAATTAATATGATCTTCATTCACACAGCTTGAAGTTTTGTAGAAATAACATTAATTACATAAGAATTGAAGAAAAAGGAATGCCAGAGTTGGAGGCTATTATTTACATTTTGTTTTTTGGCCTCCCTTTTACAATTACATTATGTTTTAACCACAATAGGTGTGAGTGCTTCTGTCAGAGTGATTTAGTAAACTCTCTATTCACATATTCAATGCATGCTCTTGAAAAGAGTTTGTAAGTTTTTCACTCTGTGAGTCTTGTAAATGTCTCAAATATACTAGAATTGTATATACATAGGCCATGTCATTAGTTATAGGCTTTGGATGTTACCCTCTTGTTATGTCAAATTTGGAGAATCAGTGAGTACAAATATGGAGTTTGAGCACTTGCTAATTTGATACTACTGTCCTCAGATTCAGTTGTGTTGAATGAAACTTCTCTAGGCATATTTTGTGTTTCACTTGATCACAATTTTTTTTAACGTTCATATTTGAATGGTATCTTGCATAAATGCTATATATACTCATATTTGAATGGTATCATTAATATTTTCTCCTATTTATAAACATTTCATGCATTTATGAAAATATCCCAACCTAACTATAATGAAATGAATATTTGAAATAAATTATCTAACTACCACAATTGGAAAGAAAAAAAATTTGTGTATGACAAAAACAAAAAGATATTCACAAGTAAGTTCTGATTTATCCGTTTTTATCAACATAAATTAATTTGATTTGGATATATTTTTCCAATAATTTAATTTCCACCTAGTTTTTAATAGATGAAGATGAAGCTCACACAGTCACTGCTTTCAAAGTGTAATTATTGTGCTCTCTTGGCATTGAGCCTTAAGTCAAAAGTCATTGGCTGCATATGTGACTTACCAATACAAATATTACTTTTATTTTTATTTTATTTTTTGGTTTTCTTCTCCTATTGTCTTTTCTCATTTTCAATTTTCTAAACTCATTTGCATCATAACTATAGGTGCTATGGTTAATAATCAGTTCCGGCTGGCTGCTTCAGTGTAGACATCTGCGAAGATAAATTTTCAGCACATTTCTGGTGTTGTTATGATATACTAAAGGTATGCTTCTGCCCATATTTTATTTTATTTGTAATTCTTCGTTGAATTCTGATAGCTTTTGGACATGTAATTTGGGTAATACCTACGTAGATGGAGTTGATCTTTGGTAGTGATGTATCTAAAATCAAAGACGTTCATTCTTTGACCTTTTCTGATTCTTTTGAGTACAAATATATACATAATAATAATCGTGGCAGGACTTAATCATTGAAATTTTGAAATATGCAAGGAAGCGTCTGAATAAATGATTGAATAAATTTAGAGGTTTCTATGCAGCACAAAATCATGGAGTCATGCAAATAGTCTATCTCAGCAGATGTTGATGCTGCTGAAATTTATAAGAACTCTAACTGGCCAGCCATACATTAAAAATCATTAATTTTTGGTTTGTTAATATGACCTTTTGGTTTACCCAGGAAATTTAAAAATTCTTTGTAGCAGTGTTTTTTTGGCAGAGTAAGGAGAAAATGCTTTGACATGATTCATAGTGGCATATGCATATAAGTTTCTAACATAGGCAAACCAAGTTACAGTTATATAAGTCTCATTATATATGCCACAGTTACAACTTCTTATATAAAACTTTTCATGTTCTTTAATATGAATTATTTCTTAATTTCAGGTGCAAACAGTAAACAAGCCGTGTGAAAATTTCATCCAGACTGGGCATCAAAAACTGACATTCGCTACCAGGTTGAAGCTGAACCATAATTTATGCTTATTTCCCGTACAAAGAGAAATATTTTGCAACTTCATGTCACTAAATAGTATGCTGATGGAATGATTTTTATTTTGTTTGGGAGGTCTGAATTTTCTCTGGATATTTAGTTGTCTTTTGTTGTTAAAGTACATGATTTTATGTTAGGGATGGACCTAGTAGGGGGATCGGACCCTCCCCCGACCCAAAATTTTTTTTGTTTTCGTAGGTATATTTTATGTTATTAATAGTTGGGCCCCTCCCTTCCACAACCTTGGCCCCTGTTAGCCAGCCCCGCCCAGACAACCTATAGGACCCTTTTCAACTTTTTGACGCAAGGGAGAGCAAGGTGATCAAAGAGAGGAGATTGGAGAGGGAAGAGAGTAGAGAGTAGAGACATGAAGCAGAGGGAAGAGAGAGAGAGAGAGTGTGAGGGAATATAAATCAATATATAGAAAAATAGAGGGTCCACCTAGGTGAATAAAAAAATAATAAAATTTTTTCCAACACGCCACAATGCGGTTTTATTTATAGAACCACACTGTTGCGTGTTGGAAAAATATTTGAGATTTGAAACACCCATGGAACAATGATTTTGGTGTTTGTTTTCCAAATACCAAAAATTTGGCATTTGGCATTTGCCATTCTTTTCTAGAGCATTCACAATTGGCCATGCAAATGGCATATGTAAGCAAATTTTACCACTAAAGTACTAAAAAGGCCCCAGCATTTGGCCTTGTATTGGTCTAGTATCCTAAAAAAATAATAATATTTTTTGTTGTTGGCATGGGGGAGAAGGGAGAGAGAGAGAGATTGAATTATATTATTTTATTAGATAGTATATATTAATTTAATGAGTGGAATAGGAAAATAAAAATTGAGATGTTGAGGGTGTTGTAAAATAGTATGATGTAATTAATAAAGTACTTTTTTGAGATGGTAAAATAGAATAAAATAGGAATTCAAGATGTGAATGCCCTAATAGGAACAATTGGTACTTGAGCTCTTATCTTTTCAATATTAACCAAGTCTGGCGATAAATTATCATCATCAACCAACAATTCTTTTGGACTCGAGTTCCACTATCCAAATCAACAACTTCTACACCTGTTTCAGCACCCTCATAGACTAGTTGCCCTATCTTTACCACACAAATCTACTAGATCATCCCAATTTGCAATTACTTTCCAATGAAAACTTCTAGCTTTTTCATGGGACTATCAAGCATGAAAACAAAAGACTATGATAGTTCAAAATTTTTTTTTTTGGGGTATCAGGATCATATATAAACGAACTAACTAGTAGCACTCAAAGCTGCAACATTACAAAGTCTTACAAAGTTTTGTACAAATTTGACGAAGGCAAATCCAGGAATGCCATTTTATTATTAAACATAATGCAATTACATAATAATATAAACATTGTTTAATGCCCACAAATGAATACAAAAACAATATGAAAATCCACTTTCTACTTTAGCATGAGTTTGAAATTATTCCCCTGAGTTTGCTCTAAATTATGCAGTAACTTGAGTATTGGTGTATCGTTTCTGTTTTAACATAAGTCTGTAATTGTTATGTACTATTTATTTTCACGAGCATCCATCACATCTAATAGAGGCAGCTAATTGAAGGAATCTTGCCCCTTTTAGCTGCTTCAGCCTCTCCTCTTTCTTTTATATATACATCTTCTGCATTGTAGGTACACTCAGAAAAATTTGAGAGACCGAGAGCAAATAGAAATAGAAATGGATAAGAAATTAGATGTTCACAATATCGCAAAAATACTTATCATAAATATGATTAAAAAACTTAAGTACTAAATTACAACCTCTACAATCAATATATATATATATATATATATACACATATATAAGACTATCTTTAATCATTTAATCTTCATAACATTATAACAGATAACGCTGTGAAAATTTGGGATTGATTCACCTATCAATTCCATTTCGAGATAGTTTTAAATTAAAATTCTATTTGAGCACACCACTGGAAATATAGTTTGACCATACTTGCTACTCCAAATAATTCAAGTCAAGACGTTTGATTTTCCCCCCTCATCACCCAAGTAGATTAACTAAGATTTTAAGAATATAATTACATACAAAACCTAGAAAAGCCCAAAATTGAAAAGGATGAAATCAATCTAAAAGCATTAGCACTATCATGCAATATCCAAGACAGCCACTTGTAATAAGCACTATGAGAAGCAAATATACAACAAAAGATCATTAAATAGAACAACTCATCATCATCAAGAATATACCTTCTTTTCTTGTTACAAAAGACACATGGGAACTTAAAATTTAAACATTTTATACTAAGACAATACAAAATCAATAATAATAATAATAATAATAATTACTTGCAAGAAAAAAAAAAAACCTAAATTGATGGAGTCCTTCATAGAAATTTCAAAATCTTATCTTGAAATTTTTTGCTCATTCAACAAAATTATAAATAGACCATTTATAAAAAAGATTTAAAAAAAAAAAAAACCTGTATTTCTTTACCAACCATGCACTCAAGTAGAAAAAAAGTGTTGTTTTTTTTTTTTTTTTTACTCCAACAATTTATTATTCAAAACATGTTCTGACTGTCCAAAAGAATAACAAAATAAAATTATGGCAGACCAAGAGAGATTATAGGCGTCTTTGTTTTTCGTAGAAGCAAATATAGGCGACTTCGACAAAAAAATAATTAATAATTATAATATTATGATATTCAAATCTTGTAGTATTAATCCATTAAATGCATCAAGCTACAATAGTAAATAGTCTCACAAAATTCTACACCAAAGTAAAATGCAGAGCAACAAACAAAGAAAAACAAGATAAAGAATTCGTGAGTTTTGTCTAAATTGTTCAATATCCATTTACATTCCAAATATTATACCTAAATGCAAACCATTAATTTGAGGTATCATAATTTGTGCGAGGGTATGAAGGAACATATTAAAGTTGAAATCAAGAAGATCTTAATGTTTGTGATTAAGCCCAAGTTATTACCCCTTAAGCCCCCATTTGCTTTTCTATGACAGAAAGCATTAGTAAACTAAAGTCCACAACATTCTAATAAACTAATGGTAATTTCACGACAGATGGGACCCCCCTTTTTCTGGTCTGAATTGTAAGTATTAGAAAACTATAGGCCACAACATTCGAATAACCTAAACAGAATTTCACAATAGATGAATAAAAATGAAATGCATAGATACTCCTTATATTGGCTAATTGCAAACAAATCCAGGATTGTATGATGAATTAAAACAAATATATGATAATGATTACAAAAACATAATGAACACAAAATGATCATGATGTATCGACTTTCATACTCAAGGAATCGCCCAACAGTAAAAATTTAATTCATGTAAAATTAAGTCTTAACAGTTGCAAGTTTGCAATCATTATTAATGCAAACAAAACCCACTATCATAAAGGGTCCCATATGCTAAATTGCTACACATGGAAAAACTAATGTAATTTTTTTTCTAAAAACAAAAAAAATAAAAATAAAAACCTCAACAAAACAACTATAAACTTGAATCACACCAAATCTTAAACCTATCTGACAAATGTTTTGAACTCACTTTTGACCAATGACCCAAGTAATTGAGCATCATGGTATTATAGACTTAATAATTATTAAGTTTTTAATAATTATTACAATTACATGAATTTGGTATTTGTTTTCATATTTTGTAAACACTTATGCTTAACTACTTTTACAACTTATCACATTGAGTTAGTCTACGACAAGTGTTATATGTTCTAAGAAAATAGCCGCATACTTGGGTATGTTTGTTCTTAACAAATGACAAATGAATGTAATTATAATAATTAGTATCTTTGTAGTAACAAATCTTGGTGTAGGTAAAATTCCGTAAATATTGTATCGCAATGGACAAAAGTTGGATGGAGAAGCGGAGGGGTACAAGGGAATATTTTGAAGGTGTAAACCAATTCGTGGAATTTGCTGCTCCATCCGCGCGCAATGGGAACATCTTATGTCCTTGTGTGAAATGTGTGAATTTGCTTATACAACCGCTAAATGTGGTACGTGAGCACTGTTGGGCTTCGGGGATGCTTAAAAATTACAAAGTTTGGAAATTTCATGGTGAATCGGCGGCTGCTACGCCAGCTACCGAATGTGGGAGCTCTCATGTGCAAGAAACCCAAAATCCATATGGTGATTTCCATGGGATGTTGCACGATTTGTGCCCCCCGCATGAAATCCCACCCGAACCAATGGAAGAAGGTCCAACCGCGCAATGTCCGGGTGAAGGTCCGAATGATGACGCCAAGAAGTTTTACAAGATGGTAGATGATGTAGACAAACCTTTATATGAAGGTTGTACAAAATTTAGCATTTTCTCAGCCATTGTCGTGTTGTTCCAGTTGAAGACTCTGTGTGGTTGGACAAATAAGTCATTTACTCTGTTGCTTCAAGTCCTGATGGATATGCTTCCTTCAGACGCTAAGTTGCCAAAGGACCATTATGAGGCTAAGAAGATAGTTCGAGATTTGGGTTTGGGTTATGAGAAGATCCATGCTTGTCCCAATGATTGTATGCTGTTTTGGAAGCAAAATGTTAACCTCGAGGCGTGTCCTTGTTGTAAAGCTTCAAGGTGGAAAACAAATGAGGCATCTGTTGCTAGTAAGCATGCTTCATCCAGTAAGGGGAAGAAGAAAGCTGCGAAGATCCTACGGTGGTTCCCCTTAAAGCCAAGATTGCAGCGACTATTTCTGTCACCCGATCTGGCTAGTTCTATGAAATGGCATGTTAATGGTCGTACTGATGATGGGGTAATGCGGCATCCTGCTGACTCAGATGCATAGAAAATGTTTGACAGTAAGCATTTACACTTCTCATCTGACCCTCGTAATGTCAGACTTGGATTAGCTGCGGATGGGTTCAACCCCTTCGGAATTATGAGTACTAGTCACAGTACGTGGCCTGTCATGTTGGTCCCGTACAATCTCCCACCTTGGCTGTGCATGAAACGGTCATCTTTGATTCTATCATTAGTTATTCCTGGTCCTACCTCGCCAGGGATTGCTATAAATGTGTACTTGGAACCGTTAGTAGAAGAACTAAGGGAGTTATGGGATGTTGGAGTACAAGCATACGATGCATCTTCAAAAGAAGTATTCCAATTGCGTGCAGCATTGATGTGGACCATAAATGATTTTCCTGCATACGCAGATTTGTCGAGTTGGAGTACCAAAGGTGAGTTGGCGTGTCCTTGTGCCGTGAAGACCGAGTCTTGATATTTGAGAAATGGTCGCAAATTCTGTTACATGGGACATCGGCGATGGTTGGATGTTGACCACGATTTCCGCAAAGATGGTATGTCATTTGATGGATCTATTGATACTCGATTGGCTCCTGAACCACCAGTCACATCTGACATTATTGTGGAAACTGAACATTTACTTGGACGTTGTCTAGATAGGAAATGTCAACTTGCTTACAAAAAAAGGAAGAGAAGGGAGGCAGACCAGAGTGGTTGGAAGAAAATGAGTATATTTTTTACCTTGCCTTATTGGGAGGATCACAAGTTGCGACACAATCTTGATGTGATGCATATAGAGAAGAATGTGATGGACAATATACTAAGCACACTGTTGAACTTGAAGGATAAAACGAAGGATAATTACAAGGCACACCTTGACTTGGCGGACATGGGGATAAGGAGTGAACTCCACCTACAACGAAAAAGTGATGATCAGTATACCATACCGGCTGCATGTTTTCATATGACTTCATCGGAGATAGATGGTTTCTTGCAAGTTTTGAAGGATGTAACAGTGCCCGATGGGTACGCTTCCAATATCTCACGCCGTGTGAATATGAAAGAACGCAAGATTTCTGGTTTGAAGAGTCATGATAATCACATATTGATGCAGCAACTTTTTCCCATAGCATTACGTGGGTCTTTGCCATCTCATGTTAGTAGGCCTTTGATAAAGTTAGCTTGCTTCTTTAGAGAAATTTGTTCCAAAACCCTTATGGTTTCAGATATTGTGACTAGTGAGGCAGAGATTGCAGTGACATTGTGTGAATTGGAAAAGATATTTCCTCCATCCTTCTTTACAGTGATGGTACATTTGGTCATGCACTTAGCTACTGAAGCTAAGATTGGTGGTCCAATGCACTACCGTTGGATGTATCCCATTGAGAGGTAAGATGTGTGTAATATTATTGATCAACTTCCAGTTTCATGTGCGTGTTCGAATTACCATTGCCAATCATTAATCTTATCATTCCTTTATAGGTACCTCTCACGTCTTAAGTCTTACGTACGAAATAGAGCTGCTCCGGAAGGGTCTATTGCTGAAGGATACATAGTAGAGGAGTGCTTAACATTCTGTTCACGGTATATGGAAGGAGTGGAGACTATATTCAATCGACCCACCAGGATGATTGAGGAGTCAACGGGGGTGGTTTCGATCATGACACTAAACAATAAAGAGTGGACCCAAGCCCATCGCTACGTTTTATTTAATTCTGAAAACATCAACCGCTTTCGTGAGTAAGTATTACATATACAAATATAATTGCACGTCAATCCAATGTACGTAAGGTCTATTAACCCTAATACAATTGCCTGCACAGGATGCACAAAAGATTGATAGAGGATGAACTTCGAAAAGGCCACAATTGTAACGTTTCCGATGCCATTATATATAAGCACCACATGGAGAAGTTTTGTACTTGGTTTGGGGGTCACGTACGTATGACATTTTCAACTTATTAAACTTGTAACACTGTCTCAACCATGATTAACTGTACTGATATGAATTATTTTATTTTGGCCAACTGATGTTAGGTGATGTCCCTCACTGGTGCTGATAAGGAAAGGGAGGGAGTTAGTGATACCCTTGTTGCATTGTCCAAATGGCCGTATATTTATGTAAAGCGGTTCAAGCATTATGTAATAAATGGCTTAAAATTTAGGAGTGTAAATGATGAGGCAAATAGGAAAACGCAGAATAGTGGAGTTAGTGTGGCTACTGATGGGGGCAATACTTACTATGGTATTTTAAGTGATATAATTTAGTTGAATTATTCTGACAATATCAAACATGTGTTATTCAAGTGTAAATGGGTTCATGACCAACATAGGAGAGGATATAGGACTGATGAATTTGGGTTTCCTATGGTAAACTTTACACACTTCATACATGGTGGGGATAAAATGATAGATGAACCATACGTCTTGGCATCTCAAGCTACACAAGTTTTTTATGTGGAAGATAAAAGGCACAAGGATTGGTATGCTGTTGTCAAAACTAAAGCTAGGGACGTGTTTGATGCTGGTGTTGGTCCCCAACGTGAGGAGGATGACATATATAGTTTTTCTGAAAATGTTCCCTACAATATAAGTAGTAATGAGGTTGTGAGTGACAACCTTCGTTGGGCTCGGGATGATCTAGAGGGAATGACAATTGATGCCTCCATCATTGCTGAAAGAGATCTTCATGGAGTAAACAATGAAGATGAGTTTATTGACGATGAGTCTGACAATGAAGATGACAACAAGGATGAGTACACCGAGGATGAGTAGTGTAATAATTTAGTAGTGTATTATGTGTTTGGATGTTACAGTTGTTAATGAAAACGTATTCATTCATGAATTAGTTGGAATGCCTCTATGTAATATTTGTTGAATTTGTTAATTCCTCTTAATATTGTTAATTCCTTTAATTTTTACTTATGATGTATCCAATTCCTTCCCCTCTTCGCTATTGGATTTGAAATTCATTTCTTATGAACTTGGATATATGATCGTGTGGTGTTAGGGTTTCTTTTCGTTGTGGTTGTAGTGTTTGGCAAAGAGAAGCTCTTAAACTTGGATAGGGTAGTTTATATATTGTTAGATATTAAAATAAGTTATTTTACCCAAATACTGATATGGCTAGGATTGAAACCATTATTCCGAAACTAGGTTTATATCATACCATATAGATTCGAACCAACTATCATGTTAAGAAATAGGTATGGTTAGGATCGAAACTAGTATTCCAAAACTAGGCTTAGGTCATACCATATTGATTTGAATCAACTATCACGATAAGAAGTAAGTATGGGGAGCTAATCCACTCGAGCCTAGTCCTAGTTCAAAAAGGAACACCTGTACAAGTGAATATACCTACCTCTCCAAATATACACACTCAAATCACCTTCGTTTTGTTCACCAATGCAATACATTGTTTGAGCTTAGCGTGTCTAATAATCGAGCTTAAGCTTGTGATTAGATTTGACTTGTTTGCAAACAAACGTTTCCAAGCAGTGTTTTTCGCAACTGTTAATATCAGTAGGCTCATCTACAGTCAAACCTAAACACACACCAAGATTGAGTTTGACAATGAGTTGGCGCGTGGATATCACTGCATCCCTTCTGCTTGTGGTTGGGGTGACCTGTTTTAATTTTTTTATACAGAGGAGTCAGTGTTGAGGTTCTTGACCCAATAAAAAAATGGAAAAATGAAACTGACTGTTGGTTTTCTACACAACCTTCCTCTAGAAAATATACTCGCCACGCTCTTCTGTAAAGCGTGTGTAGTAAACAAAGCCCTCTTCTGGGACCTGCCCAAATGGATTTTTCCACTTATGGTGATTTCTACAATTTTACGCTCTTTTCACTGGCACCATAAATGGAAGAGCACTCATATAAAGTCTCGTAAAAATTAATAAACAAACAATGTCAATTTGAACTTTGGCCCATTTTTGTAAGTGAAAGTTTGGTTCACCCCATTAAGCTCATATTTAACCCTTTTAATTAGTTCATTGATTAATTTAATTAGTACTGGGCCTGCTGGCTTATAATCAGTGTACAAGTGGTGGTCAACTTTAATCCATCCAAACATGTGGGTTTGTGTTATTGATTTTCTGATTATGGAAAGACTAATATGTTATCATGTGATCATAACAGAAGAGATATGGCATTTACCAAAAAATTATATTTTGCTATTGGTGTCATAGCTGTTAAGCTTCAAAGTCATAGGATACTATAGAAGGAAAGGATTTAAAGCAAGCTCTTCCAATCCATGACTAATTATGTTTTTATTTTCACTTTGATACACTGTCATATCATGGCTTTAACAGCATTTTCTCTTTCAAGATATTTATATTAATTTATTTTTGAGGACTCATGTTTAATGTGTATATCATTTGGTGGGGACATTGTAAAAAATAAAAATTTAAAAACATAACCTCATCTTTTAAAGTAATTTTTATACAAGACTACCGTGCACTATTATGATGATTGAAGGTAAATGTTAAACAATTATTTTTACATTAATTCATCACTTCAAAGTTGTGGTGATATTAATAGAAACGTTATGTCTCTAGACTCTTTTTTCTTTTTGATAATTTGATAGCTAAAAAGAGATTTGAATTATGTACGTATTTGTTAGAAATATCAAGAAATGTAAGTTAAATTACAAAATTTTTATAATAATAGCCTCATTAAGGACTCGATAGTACATATGGCACTGCTTATTGTTGCTACATAACATGGGGTTGATGAGAATAGACCAAAAAGACTCCCTTTCTTTTATTTATTTATTTTTTTTTAGTTACAAGGCAACGACCATGACTTTCTCCTCTAAAAATCATCAAAACCCAATTTCAAAAATTTTCTCTTGGAAACATTTTCTCTTCATATTCACTAGGAGAAAAACTGTCTTTCTTTTCGGATCACGAATTTATTAGCCCTAAGGTTTTTTGTAGGGGGGTTATTAGCCCTAAGGTCTTTTTTTAGGGGGATTATCATCATAACTATAGGGTAGTTTGATCATAATTATGTCGCACTTATTTATAATGTCATTTTTGAAATTTGGATCAAATGATGTTGATTTTGCCAATTGCGTTCTTCAAATGCAGATATAGATTGACAATGATGGTAACCAGCAAGACTATAGATTAAAGAACCCGTGTATTAGGCAATTTGCTTCGCACTAAGCTCCCCTCCAATCAGCCAAGACTATGCCTATTGGCTAGAAATACCTTTTTTGTCTCCGTTTTCCGTGAAACACCCTATCTCTTCGGCATCTTTGGAATGCCCTATCATTTCTCTCTCTTTACCAAGTCTGATATTAGAAAATAATCATGGCAGTTTTTGTAAATATTTTTTGTTTTACCTAACCAACTTTATAATATGCCAATCCAAACTTTATCTTTTTTTTTTTGGATAATTAGGTTGATTAGGAAAGAGATTTGAATCTTAAATGTCTTATTTGAAAACACTAATTGAGTTATGAGACTCTTGACAATTTTAATTGAACTTAAAACTGAGAGATATAAATCAATTTGAACCGAGCCAAGTATACATGTGTAAGTTCTTAAAGTTCGGCTGATCAAGCTTAAATTTTTCTGTCACGAATTATCTATGAACCTGATTACAGGAAAGTGAAATAGGCATGTCTTGCCAGGTTAGGTCATATAGCCTTAATTCAAATTGGGTATGTACTAAAACATGATCCCACTCCTCCATATTATTGTAAAAACAATTTCTGAACAATTACAGTACTCTCAATAAACAACATGCCAATATTAGACATTTATAGGATCATAGTGGTCAGACTTTCGGTATTAACTAGTTTAATATGAATGCTTTTGATTAGAGTGCCTTTTCCATTTGTGGCCTACTGTTCACAATTTTGCTATAAATGGAGGATTTTTTTATTTTTTATTTTTTTCAGTTTACCAATTGAAAACCGTAATAAAGAAAAATCAACAACCAAAACCTCACCCGTTCATTAAGTAATTAGCTGTATCTAGGGACAACAGTACTCACTGCTAGCTAGGACCATATGACAAAAGCTTATATAAATTTTTTTTTTTTTTTTTTGAGAAGAAAAGCTTATATAATTTTAATGTAATAATGGCATGAGGTAAGCTGATTACATCACCATCCTTAACTTGTTCTTTGATATTTATGGGCCCATTTTATTGTGTCCTTCATTAAGTCATTACCCCAATTATGTTGCATGAAACATTCCACCCTTTCTCCAAGTCTGATGGTGGATAGTACTCATCCTATAGCTGAACGAGTCTTGAATATCTTATTATTAGATATTTTTGAAAGTTGAAACCCCTATAGAAAGGGACATTCTAACCAAAGACATAAGCTGCATACATACAGACAGAAGACAGACAGACCCTACAGCAGATGATGGAACCACAGTGGGTGGAGACTAGAGAAGAAGAGAGAAACCTTTCTTTCTTCCCAAACATCATTAAAATTGAAAACCCATTTATCACATGTCAAAACACTTGATTTTTTGTACCTCAGTTGCTTATAACATGCAGTACAAGCCAACTGTCTAAACCCACCAACACAAAAAAGGTGTCATTAAAAACATAGACGTCAAAAGCAAATTAAAATTTTCCTTTTTCTTTTTCTTATTTTGAATTTACATGACTTGTAGCAGATTGTAAATATACCAAAGTCTAGCTTTTTATTGGTTCATTTATGGGGGTTTTAAAATCATCTTTAATATCTTACCTTCATGATCTTAATTACCATAGGTCCTCACCCAGCTCAATTCTAACAAAAATTGCGACATTTAATATAAAGTTTTCTTCTGGCTATCTTGGTGCACACAACGTGTATATGGTTGAATTATTGTAAAGGGTGTCAGAACCCAAAAATGTTTCACTTACATTTTATGCAATTGATTGTTGTCTATAATTAACAGTTTTTTTGTTTTGTAAAGTTGTTAGACGCAGGAATGGGTAAGAAACGCCGATTGCCACTTGTAGAAGTCGGCGAAGGACCCTCGAGTTCACGACAGAGAGGGGAGGAGCTACAAGCCGCCCATACTAGTGATGCTGGGTCACAACCCACAGGTAGTTTACATATCTTGAAATGTAACGTTTGATATTTATTACTGTTGTAACTAATTTTTCGGTCGTTTGCTGCAGGAATGGAGAGGGACCATCCATTGACAATTGTGCAAGTTGGACAAGGTTCATCACGCTCACGAGACATCATGCAGGAGGAGTTAAGGGCCGCCTATGATGCTGAGCACGCAAGATGGGAGGAAGGAGATGATGATGATGATGATGAGACACAGCCGCCTTCTGCAGGTAGTTATTCGTACAGTGTAAATTATTCTTAGGGTAACACTTTTATGTTTGCTGTTTATGACTAAACACTCTAACCACCTATATCTTTAACCTTATGTTTATATGGTTTCAATTTTTTAGTAGTTTTGACTTGATACATACTTTAATTATTCAAGTAAAATGAAATTTACTAATTGAATGAATTAAAATTCACACAATGATCCAAAAATTTAAAATGTATAAATAAGATTAACAATTTTTTATCTCTTTTGGTTCACTAAAGTTCCTTTTTTTTTTTTAATAAAAAATAATTCAATAGGAGAAGTTAAAGATTTTGAGACATGAAGAATTTCAAACATTACTACCTCTTCCCCATCTTGCAATTGTAATAAGGTACCTGATATAGCTCCCTTCTTCGAATGCGTTAAATGATGTCTCATGCTTCCTTGCGCTCTTGTGCATTAGAAATTTCAATGATTTTTAAGATTGAGTCATCTAACTGCACTTTCAGAGAAACTATGTCAGTGCTGTAAAGTAAAACCTAGAAGTTTGATGATAATGTGTAAAGTTCAAACCGTCCAAAATTCTGCTGGTTGATGAATTGGTGATGCAATTTGAAGAAAATCATTTGCTTTTAATAGAGCATCAACAACCATGAGTTCTATTGCCTAACAAAGGATCACTGTCAAATTTAATTCATTAAGTGTTCAAATACAGATTAAAGACATCTATGCTGGAACTACTATTTTGAAGTTCCACATTAACAAATGTAGTTGGGATTTCATGACCCAACTATTCAATTCTTGGATTATAACATTAGTATTCCAAACAACCTAAAGCATAGTTTCTGGCAGCAACCACAAACTTATATTGGCATGAGAAGAGAACCTACCTTATAGCCTTAAACACCTGCCAATACTCTCCCATGAAAATGAAGACAATTGAACCTTTCATTTTTAATTGAGGAGACTCAAAGCAAAGAAGCAGACAACTAAGATAGCTTAGCTCAGTTGTACATCTCCACAAGAAGATGATATAGGGTCAACTATAAATATATATATATATATATATATATATATATATATAAAATAGAAATTCATTAATTATTACAAACAACTGTACATTGGAGGCATTAAGCTTTGTACACAGGGTGGAGTCTCCTCCAATTACATATAATAGCCAACAAATTTAAAGCAAATGACAGAGGATTCTAATCCATACTATCATATTCCAAAAAAATAAAACAAAAACCAAAAGGTTTAGACCATTTTTTGTGATGCTATACTATTTCTTACTTATCACCAAATTTTGTAGATGCATTACTCCTAGGTTGGTGGATTGAACAAATTTTGGTAAGTGAATTCTATTATTTATTTTACCTTGCCATTTTCTGAAGTTTCCAGTGTTGCTTAAATTTTGTACGTATCAGTGTAAGACTTGTGCTGATTATCAAAAATTAAAGTGCAATATTTGTGCAGAGTGCACATCAGAAATCTAAGTCATACGCTTAAAAAACTATTCCATAATTATGTTCATTATAATATTTTTCAACAAGCTAATAAAACCTATAAGCATATGTAAATGAGTTGATGTGCTGTAGCAAATTTTAGACTTCCTAACACAATTCTTGTTTCATTAACTCCAAATACAAATACAAATCTCCCTCTTCCCTCACTAAGCTTGAGAAAACTCTTAATTTTATTTTTCATTTTATCATAAAAAATTTCTGAAAATATATTTTAAACTACTGCTCTTACTACATTTTAATTAACTTTTCCCTTCTGTTTCTAAGAAAAAAAAAAAAAACACACTTTTCCCTTGTAAAAATGTGCAGTTCGCACAGTATAGAAATCAGTTTTTAATTTTATGATGGATATATTTAGATCTAAACAAAAGAACACAATTAATGTTGGGGGGACATTACCTTATGTAATGGTAAAGTCACGGGGTGGTCACAGGGGCGGCACCAAGTGAAGATTAGGGGGTTGAAAACTTTAAATAAACCATCTGAGCTGGCCAAAAAAGAAAAAGAAAAAGAAAAAAAGTATAAGAGCTAAATAAAAAAAAAAAGAATTATGTATAATATTTTTAAAATATTTTTTTGACCCTTTGAAATAAAATTTTGAACTCCTGATCCCAAACTTTTTTAAATTCAACAGATAAAATGAGCTTAAATATGATTATCTAGACAATATCTTAGCATTTTTAAACATTAAATGCAAAAAGCCCAACAAAAACCAATTTGATCTAAAATCTAGGGGAAAAAAATAGTAAGCCCAACATCAAAAGTAGAAAATTTGTTGACCTTAAACTTCAAGAAAATTTTCTGTATGGTTCTCTGCTTTTGAATTTCTTCTTTCCTTCTTTGTATTCTGCTTTCATGTCTTGGTATTTAGCTTATGCTTCTACTCCTTTTATCTTTCATTTTTTTTTTTATGCTCTGTTGATGCTGTTTTCAAATGGGTTTTCTGGTTGGTTTGTATGAAGGGATTTTTCTTGGTATCTGATGGAGTTTTCAGTGTTGGGTTTACAGTGACTATTTTTGGGTCTTCCTGAGAATTGTTAAGGGTTTGACAGTGGGGTTTTGGCTGTAGTTCCAGTGGGATTTTTCTTGGCTTATTCTAGGATATTTGTAGTGAGAGTTTTGGAGGATTTGCTGGGTTATTTTCAGTGGGGGTTGAGATTGTCGATTTTGGGGTTGATTTTATGGGTTAAAATAGGGATATTTATGGTTCTATTTGGGTTTGCAAGGGCATTGTTTTTGGGTATTTTTGGTGGTGTTCTTGGCTGGGAATTTGGGTGTTTCTCTATAAAGTTTGTAGGGGTTTAGAGCTGGGTTTTTGGTTGGATTTCTATATGATTGAGGGATTCTTGCAGGTTTTGTTTGTGAGAAGGTTTTTTTGTGTATTTTCTGGGTTTTGATAGTTTTTGTAGTGTGTCTGGGAGTTTGGGTGTTTCTCTGTGGAGAGGGTAGAGATGTGTGTGAAAAATATTGAGGAAACTTGATTTGCATGGGAGGCCTTACTTATTTTTTAGTAAAAGATGGTGAGGTCGCGTGGGATGGGAGATCGCTTTTTCTTTGGCATTTGGCCAGCTTGCAATTTGTTGAGGGTATGGAAAATATTTGGTTGTGCATGGAACCAAATTGGCTGTGCAAACTTGGGGGTAAGGACAAAATTTTTTAAATCTTCTCCTAGATGGGTTCTAGAAGAAGTGAGATTTAGGGAAATGATCCAATTAAGTACCACCACTTGACATAATTAGGGACCAAATCGATTTCAAATGTGCACTTCTTTAAGCAATTAATAAAAAGCAAAGCCTAAAATGGTGATGACCCGAATTTTTTTTTTTTTGAGAAACGGTGATGACCCGATTTAATAGAATTGGACTTGTTCCTTGGAAAAGTAAATGAATTTCTAAGGAACACAAACTCCAATAAAATTGGACTCAATAAATATAGTGGCACACATTTCATGCAAAATCAAGTAATACTAAGAAGGGAAATGGTAATGAGTGTCCTTAAGTAAATTTTACTAAACTTCTTTGGAGTTTGGGTTAATATCAACTAAGTTCAACACTTTTAAAAACAACTAATTCGGTCTCTAAAGGATATTTTTATTCCTAACTCCATTTAGCACAGTTACTTTTATCTCATATTCTGTTCACTGTGGATGTGTAACGTCCTTGTCATCAGAGAAAAAACAAAAAGAAAAGAGGGGGTCAAGTCAGATTTTTAGTTCGCACGTGCCCCCCACCTAACACCACTCCCCATCACTCATTTTCACCCACCTCTCTTCTCTCTTTTGGCTGGCTGTCTCTTTTTTGTCTTTCATTTTCTTTCTTTTATCTTTACTTAAACACACACACACACACACACACACACACACACACACTCACTTCCACACTCACCCACCGGCCTCCACTCCAAAGCAATCAATCCTCACCATCATTTTTTCGACAAGATCACCGGAAAAATACTTAGGAACCCCAAAGCATCTTCATCACTTTATTTGAGGTAAAAGTTCTAATTTCTTTTGATGGGTATTATGTTCTTGTTTGAGGTTATTTTACCCAAGCTGTAATAATGATATTCATGTGATTTACGAGCTTTGGAAATGATATTCAACTTGGCTGTGCATGTACATGACACTGGCAGTAATGGTGTTACCAATATTATAGGTATTATGGTTGAATTATATGCAACTTACATATATTTTTTGGATAAAAACAGATTTTTATTTTTGAAAGGGATAAAAACAGCTTTTAGATAGAGACATCGACTTATTTGTTATTATCAGTTTCTTTAAGTATCAAAATGTCCACATTTACAAAGATCACATATATCATGTTAGTTGAGCACTTGAGCTATATACAGTGACTTCTCTGTAATTGTGAACTTTGAAATTTCATTCTCTCTAATAATGGTTTACTATATGCAGACGATTTGGTCCAAGAAACCGCACCATCCAATGATGGGCGTGCAGAAGATTCAGTTCGGGAAACCCCAATATCCAATAATATAAATAAAAAACGTGGAATAACGCTAATGCAGCGAATATGGGCTCTTCCACCGAAAAAGAAACTTGTATGTGGGTTAAATGGGAGCATGCAACCGGTTGGGGAAAGCGGGCAAACATTCAAAAGGTGGTTGGGCACCTTATGCATCTGCCGCAACTATTGCCCACTTATGCCTGCTACTTGGACGCATGTCGACCGTAAATGCAAAGAAGACGCCTGGGTAGAGATAGAGGTTGTATCAAATTAAGCTACTTTTAATTGTTTTGTATAGTCGTGTATGTGCTAAATGGCATTTTCAGTAGGGTGAATTATTGCACTATGCTAACTCAATTTTTGCATTTCAGAAAAAGTGGATCATTGACCCAGAAATTATCAGACCAGCTAATCAAATGAACTGGGCAATGCACTTATTAGGGGAGTTGAGAAGGAACCGAAGGAGTAAGTTAAAAAAAAATGCTACCCAAAAGATGCGTTAAAAGAAGATGTTTATGAAAAGAAGCCATCTTGGGCTGACGAGCAGGACTACCGCGCACTAGTTGACTATTGGTTTGATTCTAAAACGAAGGTTGCGCTATTTTCTTGCTCTATTATCTTTTAGTGGTAATATACATATGATGGGGTATTTGGATATACCGAGTACAGTGTTTTAACTGATTTGTTTGTTTTAATTTGTTGGCGGGAATGTGTAAAGGAATTAGTGGATACGAACAAGAGAAGTCGTTCGTTTCAGACGGATATAGCGAGGACAGGGCCTATAAGTTTTGCACAAACTGCTGACAATATGGTAAGAAATGCATTATACAACAACTAGCCAAGTTTTAATGCTCTACTATTTTAATTGAACTTGTGACATATTGGTGGTATCAATAAATTCTAGTTGTATTTATTTATTTATTTTGTTGTTGAAAGAACATGGTCGATTCGAATTCATGGAAATTAAAATAGATTTTGTCGGCGTGAGTTTAGCATTGAGGAAGGGCTTGCATGGAGATGACAGTAATGGTGGCAATGCCCAACGTTGTCGTAGGGTCCAAACTAAGCAATCCACAATTTCATTACTGTAATAATATAAACTTCTTGGTTTAGAAATAATCAATATTAAAAAATCACAAAAGAGTTTCCGTACATATTGTTTGGTTGAATTAAAATTATTATGTGTGATGAATCTGAAGAGTTTGAAGAAACTAGTTTACTGATCATATGCACAGTGTTGGGGTAAGGAAGACTTGGCTTTTTTGCATGTTTATGACTGTTAATAGACATTTCTTGTGATGTTTCCTGTTTTTGATTAGTGATTTCATTAATATTTATGTTTGCCACTTTGTTAGCAAGAGTTTGGTTTGGTATATAGCAATTGGGATGCATATAGGCAGGGGGTTGTAGCTGCGTTTAAAACGTGGCTATAGAGTAATTGTAAAAATATTTAGGGGGTTGTAGCTGTGTTTAAAACGTGACTATAGACAAATTCTAAAAATAGTTAGGGGGTTATAGCCGCGTTTTAAACGTGGCTATAGGTAACAGATATAACCACATTTAAGAAACGTGGCTATAGTTGTGGCATATAGCCGCGTTTTAAATGCAGTGAAAATGTCTTCAAAGCTGTCTACGATATGCTATGGCCACACTTTTTCAAACGTTACCTCTTATAAAATGGCTATTTTATTAAATCAAAGGGCAAGAGTGTTGGTACCAAAAACCGCTTGATACAAAGCATTCACATGAAGAAAACAACTCGTCTTTTTGAACGTAATAAACTACATGTTTACGGAATTTGTTTTATGGTTATATTGCATGTTATGTTCCAAATTCCATTTGCATGTCGATTGCCGCTTCATATCACCAACATAAATTTTCACTATTGTAATGAGACTGTTGAATATGATGTAGGCAAAAGAAAGCGGCCAAGCAGTGGAGCGTGCAGATGTTTTCATAAAAGCATACTGCACGAAAGATGGGACTCCTATTAGTAATGAAGTGTGAGACAAGATTGTAAGCCTATATCATAACCAATTTATTTTCTAATTTGTGCGTGAAATGTTTATAGCAAATAATATGTTATTTGGTTCTTATATGAAAACAAGATAAAATGAAAGAAATTTTAGACAACGGGGGCAAACTAGTAGGAGACCATCGCGATGGAATTCTCTGGGCAAAAGATGATGCGTTCGCTCAAGTGATGGGCAAAGAACGTTTTGGACGTGTCCGTGGGGTCAGTTTTCGACCAACCCCATCAGGAAGAAGTGGGTCCAACCTTCCATGTGTGCCTGGGCCGTCGTCCACTGAAACGGCCCAACGAATGACTGCATTGGAAAATTCGATGAAGGACCAACTTGCTGACTCAGAGCAAAGGCATCAGCAGCAACTGGCCGAAGCAAAGCGGGAGTCAGATGCACGGCATGAGCAGCAACTAGCCGAAGCACTGGCCGAAGCAAAGCGGGAGTCAAATGCACGGCATGAGCAGCAACTGGCCGAAGCAATGCGCGAATCAGAAACACGGCATCAGCAGCAGTTGGACGAAACAAAGCGGGAAATGGCCGATGCAAAGCGGAGAATGGATGAAATAGTAGCCTTCTTACAAAAGAACATGCCAGTCAATTTAAGTTTAAGCGGTTATTCAGGTAATACAAACTTTGCGTTTAATTTAATGAAACTTGCATGTTTATTGCAATATTATGTGCTACTAATTTTGCGTATATAATATTTTCAGGATAGCGCTACATCATAGTGAGGACTCTTCGTGGACTCTTCATGGACTCTTCATGTATAATTGTTTGGATATTCGGAATATTGTAAACATGATTGTAATATTGTGTCAAATGGACTATACACTCTTCGTGGACTCTTCATGTATAGTTGTTTGGATATTTCTTTAGAGAAAATTAATGCTTGAGAAAATTCTTACTTGATATTTTATTGGAATTCTGGGTTGTTATTAGAGATATTTTGTTGAAATTTTGTATGTTTGACAGGTTTGTAAAAATCTGCCCAGAAAAAGGAAATAAGAAGGAAAAAAAAAATACTATAGCCACGTTTTTAAAACGTTAAAAACGTGGCTATAGACCAATTCATAATAAGAATTCGGGGGCCTTAGGCCGCACTTAAAACGCGGCCTAAGGTTGTAATCTTGGGCCGCGTTTAAAACGCGGCCTAAGAGCAGAACCTTAGGCCGCGTTTTAAGACCTGAACCTTAGGCCACGGTTAAAACGCGGCTTAAACGAGTGTCACAGGCCGTCACAATGGGAGGTATGGCCACACTTTTTAAACGCGGCCTAAGGTTCAACCTTGGGTTGTGTTTTAAACGTGGCCTAAGGTTCAACCTTGGGCTGCGTTTAAAACGCGGCCTAAGGTAAAGGCTTAGGCCGCGTTTTAAACAGGGCTATAGGACCCGGGCTTGGGCCGCGGTTAAAAAGTGCGGCCATAGGACCATCAGTCCTATAGTCACGGGTTTTAGGCCACATTAGAAACCGTGGCCTAAAAAAACGTGGCTATAGGCTATAGCCACGTTTTTTTGCCATATAGCCGCGTTTTAAAAACGCGGCCAGAGGACCTTTTTTTTGTAGTGAGTTCGGCTGGCATAAAAGAGGCAAGAGATTCAAATGGATAATGCTAGGGTTTTTTTTTTTTTTTTGGGTGTGGATTATAACCGATAATGCTAGTTTATCAATTATCAACAACAAATACATCTTTATTCAATACCAAAGTATCACATAAACATATTAATAGATTACTATCCACTAATATTAAAAATGAGAGATAAATCATGGAGAAAAGAAAAAATCCCATAATAAAGCAGGAGAGAGCAAGTTTTTTTTTTTTTTTGTGGGGGGTAGAAAAGAGAGAAAGAGTTGATAAGAACAAATAAGTTGTTTCTATCTCAAATATTTTTGCAATTTAGTGCAACCTACTTGATGCACCCACAACTTTTAAGCCCAACTTTTATTATATAGTATATGATATTATATGAGGGGATGTGGCCAATTGATGCCCCTTTATGTGTTAGAAGCTCTATTAATTGTGTGAACTTTATCCATGCCAAATCAGCATGGGTAAGTTTTTAATAAATTACAACTTATTCATGTTTCTAGAAGCAATTATTTGCTTCATTTAAAAAAAAAAGTTGTTATAGAAATAAAAGAGGTTATTGATGTTCATTTTTTTTAGCTGTATCTCATCACGCTCTTGGCAATTTTGGTGGTTGGCAAACTCACAAATTGCTCAGAAAAATATACAAACCATAATAGGGATAAATGAACAATTTTGACAATAAAAAGAAAAAAAAAAAAAAAAGCCTCCGAGTAGATCCGGACTTTGAAGGAACAATATTATTTGTACAAAATTGACAAATGAAACAGAAAAGATAAGAAAACTGGTTAAGCTCAAATTGGAGTACGCCGTAAGAAGGGCGCATATGTACTCTTCTATTGGTGTATATGCACTTGAGACTCAAGGTAGATTTCCCGAAAACAACGAAAACAAGAACCCTAACTGCATGAAAAGTGCGTATGCTAGGATGTCGACGCGTACATGTCTTATCCCTTGTGATGTGCATGAAATATATACAATAAAGTACTCTCATATTTGCATTTTTAGCCTCAATTTTACTATTTCGTGATTGATTATAAGTTGTGTTTGTTTTATAGGTTATAAATTATTTACATGCTAATGTCAATTGGTGGAAGAAAAAATGTGAAGCAAAGAGAATCAAAGAGGTTCAGGCCTACTGATTCAAAAGCCAACATGAAAAGAAGAAGGCCCTGGAGACACGTGAAGGAGCAAAGAAAAGAAAAAGAGAAATAATTGATAGGAAGCTTATTCACGTGGAAGAGATACGTGGGCTTAGGTTTTAAATGAACATTTGTTAATTGTTGGTGGGCCTCTCTATTACTTATTGAAACACAAACACTCTTGGGCTAGTCTTTGGTTTTGGCTGGGCAGAACTTGAAGCATAGTGTGTGGCTTACAATCCTAGTTTCACTTGTGTTAGGGAATTTCATAGAGCCAGGCGGCTTCTCTCTTTGAAGTGCGTGTGCCTTTGTGTGATATAAATATGAGCAAACAGAAAAGTAAGGTGGACAGCTAGGGCTAGAGCACATAACATAGAATAGGAGCAAGATGTGGCTTCCTCTGTGGCTTTTCTCTAGCATTGTGACTTCTCTCTTTCACTCTAGTTTTACTTTATTTGTCTAGTTTAATGTTTAGTATTTTACTTTTGTGTTTTATTTCAATTACTATGAGTAACTAATTTTTCAATTAAGGTTGAGGATTAAATTTTGTTAAGGATTATCAGTAATATTTATGTGATTTGTTTTTTTTTTTTTTTTTTTTCCATAGCAATTGTTCTTTAATGATTTAAATTGTTCTTACTTCATTACAATTAACTAAGATAGGAATCTTAATATGATTCCAATCATGTTTTTTTTCATGATTTTGGATTTATCTTAATTAATTGAATGCTTGATCTATTATTACTTAATTTTAAAATTTGATATCTCTTGTGATTTGTTTGATTATGGATACAATTGATAATTTGATTTTATACCTAGGAAGCGAAGAAAAGCATGCTTTAGATATTTAAATGAAGATTTTAATGATAATATTTTCCATGATAGCAAAATTGATTTCTAGATTATCATGTACTGGTTTGAAAAAATTAATGATCATAAATATATGCTAATAGGAATTAGCAAGAAGATTTCCAAAACCTTAATATCTTTCTCTTGATTGTTTACATCTTTTTATTGCTTGATATCACATATTTGCTTTGTTTAATTATTTGGTTAGCTTTATTTAATTTCAAAACAACCAAGTTTTACTAAACTAGATTAGGATTAATTTGGTTAAGATTTAATTAATTTTCCTACGATCATTCAAATCCTTGTGGGTTCAACCTTGTTCTTGTCAAACTATATTTCGGTACGGTTCGTACACTTGTGAATACTTTAAAATTTCACAACACTGTGCGTACACAACTTGAGGCAAATTAGGGTTCTTACATGTTCTTAACAAAAACAGTAGAAATGAACAAAATTAAAGACAAAGTATAAATATATACATGAAAAACAACATATTAAGGCTTAAAAACAACAAAAACATAATAGAAACAAGGATTGAGGAGGAAAATGTGGGTCATAGAAAAGATACACATCCCCTCCTCATAGCACTTATAATGATGTAGTTTTAATCGGCTCCTCAGGTGAAATCTGATAGGCCAAGAATATATTGACCCCTTGTGATGAAGTAATTGATTAATTAGCCAAGTTTTTTAATTAATCAAATTAACATGCAAGATGCGTGGTAGCACAAACAAATCACCAATTAAACTAAGTATGCAGCCGAAAATAAATTGACATGGTGATTTGTTTACAAATAGGGAAAACCTACACAACAAAAACCCTATGGGTGATTTTAAGGTCACCACTCCCGAGAATCTACTATTATCAAAACAAGCGGTTACAAATAAAGGAATCCCAACACCTTATACTAACTTACAGCTGAACCCTTACCCAAATACCCAATTGGACTTGTTCTATAGTGACAATCTCTCCTTTCAATGCACGGCTCCCAGTACGTGACTAATTAATTGTGCGGATCCCAGTACGCGACTTAATCACCAACCTGAGAAGAATGTTGGCTGCAAAGTTCTTTAGTTCATCACACGATGAAAATCAAGAAACTCCTTGGTCATAAAACCCTACGGTGTACAAACACAGCAGTTCCTTCAAGAGAAAGATGAACTAGGACATATGTCTCCGGTTCACAATATGCTTGTGAAAAACTTTTGCATTGAGTTGCATCAGCTATGAAAGCCCTTAAAATAATCCTTATATATGTTTAGGGTTGTGAGAAAAAAAAGCCTAAACACATACTCACGGATTGGATGAAAAACAGCTCTGAAAAACTGAGTTTCATAAACCTCAAAAGATAAGGTATCTATCGAGCTAGCTGTCGAGCTTTAGGCTTCACAGCTTTTTAAACCTCGATAGATGCCAGCTGTTGAGCTTCAAAACCCTGTACTTTCTCACTTGATTCTTGGATAGACTTGCATGACTTTAACACTTGAACTTGAAACCTTGTTTTTTGAAGCATTAAACACATCCTAAATCTACCCAATTACAAGTAAAGTGCATTTTGTCAAAGGATTAGCCAGTTACATAAAATGTTGACATATGTTCCTAACATTGAATCACATATGTCCTAACAAAATCGACTAACACAATTATGTGTGTGGGAGGATGAGTTGAGTAACTTGATTAGGGTTTGCTAAGAGGCCCTAAGTCGTATAATTGCAAGCTTGAACCAAACTAGAATTCGAATTTGGGTGAGAAAGAGATTACCTTCAAATCAACATGAATCTAAAGATCAATCTAATGCTCATTGCTCAGCCCCTTTGCCCTTCTTGCCTTAAAACTCTAGGTTTAGGTATTATTTGGGAATTTTGGCAGAGTTTTGGTAGGTCTTAATTTTTTGACCCCTTGGATGTTGGAAATGGTGGTATTTATAGGGGAAATGAGTAGTTAGGGTTTGATGACAAGTTTAGGTAGCCAATTGATCAGGAAGGTTACCCTAGAATCTCATTAAAATGGAAATGAAGTGATTTTAGGCTTTCTATCCAAAGAGTGCATATGTCATAGATTGGGTGCATACGCATTAAATACCCAAGATACGCACTCTTTGTAAGTGTGGGCCAAATTAGGTCAAAATTGCCTTTTGGGCTTTGGGCTTTGGGCTTCCTGCATATTTTTGTAATTGGTCTTGAACTTGGACTGTATTGGGCCGTGTTTAGGCCTATCATCCTCATTGGATTCCACACACGGAGCTGATCAATTTGGTAGCAATTTGATTTCTCATCATTAGGACTAGGGGGCTTGGATATATGTTGGAGCGAAATGAAGTGTCTACTCTTGGTGACTAAGAAAGTTTAAGAAAATTTGAGAAAATTGTTATAAGTTTTTTTTTCTAAATCTTTAAAATGGAAAAAGTTTTTTGTTTTTTTAATTTTTCCAATTTAAATTAAAATTGAGATTTTTTTTTGTTTTTATTAATTTATTTGTTGATGTGGTAATTTTTAAATTCCAAATAATTTTTAAAAATATTATTTTAATAATCACGTTAGCATTTACTGTGCAAATAATGTACTCCATCTGCCACGTAGACAATTTTTGTTACTGAGATTACTGTAAGGACTAAAATGGTAACGATTTTCGATTTTCATGGACTAAGTTAGGTGTGTCTAAGGCTGCGTTTGGTAACATGTAAAATATTTTCCAAGTGTAAAATATTTTCAGGTGAAAATATTTTTGGGAAAAGAAAATATTTTCAAGTTTTTGGTTGCTTTATGAAAATTGTTTTAGAAAATGTTTTCAGGTGTTTGGTTGCATTCTAAAAATGCTATTTTCTACTAGTTTTTCACATTTTCTCAGCTTCCAAACAAATTTTATAATAGAAAATTTCAGTATATACAGTTAACAAAACAAAAATCCATTAGCTCCATTCATTCACAAGCTGAACTTGGTCAAACTGAGAGAAAGGGAGGAAGAAAGAGTGAGAGATTAAGGGAAAGAGAGATAGATCAGGAAAGAATTGGAGATTAGGTCAACAAGATTGGTCTTCAACGGTGGCGATGATCTTCAGCGGCGGCAATGAGATTGGTCTTGGGTGGATCGGGTACTGTAGAGGGTGGGTTTGAGAGAAGTGTTTCGCCAATGACGTGGGAGCGACGGATCGGAGATGTTGGAGGTGAGATGGGTTTCACCGGCGTAAGGGAGAGTTTTGCCTTGGTGGATCAGGTACATGCAAAGCTCGAAATGGGCGGAGGTGAGGTTGAGTGAGAGAAGAGAAGAAAAGGGAGAAAACCCACCGGCGCGGAGGGGAAAATGGCGGCACTGCTCGTCGGAGTGTGGGTGGACCTCGAACCAGCATTGACGTGTGGGGTGGAGCCTTGTCTCCCTCTCGTTGGTGCGTGGGGTGGAGCTGAAGAGCTTGGCGAGTTGGACTGTGTGGAGTGAAGAATTCTGGAAATGCTTTGAAGGCAAAATAACTCCTGCAATTGTTTTACGAGCCTGAGGGTTTTATTTTACTGTCAACGCAAATGTTTTCCGTTTGACCAAATTTTCCATGCGCAACCAAATACATAGGAGGGTGTAAAATATTTTCCCAAATCCATTTTCAGCTGAAACAAACACAGCCTAAAAAGTGGGGACCAAACTAGAAATTCACCTAAAATGTAACGACCAAAAGTGCATATATTTTGGCCAAAACATAAAAAAATAAATAAAAAATAAAAAATAAAAAACTAAGGAAAAAATTGACGGAGTGTTTAAAGGAACTTATAGTGAATATTTATTATAATGATGGAATTTATTGTTGACACATGGAAAAGAAATGGACATGTACAAATAATTGTCTACCTCATAACATTATCTTTACATTTTTCTTTTGAGAGAGTTTCAGTCTATAGCGTCTGCTCCTGATAATAGCTCTTTATCATCAGACCAAGACACCAATTTGTTTTTGGTGTAGGCGGGAATTGAACCTCAGATCTCCTATACAACCATTAGAGATTTTACCAGTTGAATTAACTGGAACCCACTTATCTTTCCATATTATACCAAGTAAATGAAGGAAGTTATAAAATATTATATATGACATTGTTTTATGTATTGTTATAAGGACACATGTTACTATTGTGTGCATCTTTCAGTTTGAGGATCCAAAAACTTAATTCAAGAAATGGAAAGATTAATTAGAAGTTGTAAAGAGGCTCAATTAATCTCTTATAATCTGGTTCTTTTTATTATAAAAAAAATGATAATTTAACATTATTGATATTTGTTTTTAAAGAAAGAACATAATTGATGTAAAGACTATTACCTATAAAATATAATACAAAAAAAATAGAAAGATATACAGTTAGATAAAATTTGACATAATGATGACAACAAATGTGAATTAAAGTGACTTGAAGCCATTAAATTTTTTTTTTTTTTAAACTACAAAATTTTAATATAGAAGACACATGACGGTCATTATGACACTATATATATATATATATATATATATATATATATATATATATATATATTTTGTGTGTAATTAGTGGTTTAATAACCATTCTCTCATTTTAAAAGTTTTTTTTTTTTCATTTAATTACTAATAACCATTCTCTCATTTTTATGGTTCATAGTTATGGTTATTAGTATCTCAATCTAGATCCTAACATCTTACATACCTAAAACATTAAGGATCTCACTAAGATCTCTATTAAAGTGAAATCCGTGTGGAATCCTTATCCAGATCTTAGGATCTTATAGGATCCCAAATCCCATAATGATACTAAAGATCTGATGTTATAAAGGAAAATTCAAAAAATATTTTCTTATTTTGGGCCTCTAAATGGGGCTCAAAGACCCTAAACTGATATAAAAAAAAATGTAATAAATGAATCAGCCTAGTGGCTTTAGCCCAAATTGATTAAAAATAATAATAATAATAAAACCCTAAGGCTAACGTCAATCATCACATTAACCTAATAAATAAAATCACAGAAGACAAAAGAGAAGAGAAGAGAAGAGAGTGGCCTACTAGAGAGTAGAAGGTGAGGGTGAGAAGCTAAAAATCCGACGGTGACGTCACTATAAGAGAGAACATTGACAACGAAAGAATTTCTTTATATTTTTAAATTCCGCTAACAATGACAAAAATGTTATTTATAATGATCAACCGTACTTTGAGAAATTCATCCAAGATAACCAAAACTTTGGTCTTAAAGAATGAGTGTGTTTGTGTGTTATTTGAAACATTGTTATTTGGTTTGTGTTGTTTATGTGATATATTAGGCATTGAGATTGTTATTTGCTTTAAGTTGTTTATGTGAAACATTATGTATACTTTGAGTTGTTTAACTTAGAACTTGGTATTTGTGATTTGTAACTTTTGAACTTTGAACTTTGCTTATGTATTTGTAATTTAATACTTTTCCTTTTATTAGTAGTTTCACTAATTAAGTAATTTGTGTCAAAAATTACTTTTTTCAATTTTATATATATATATATATATATATTTTTTTTTTTTTTGAATTACAATATGGATATTTTTTGTATATTTTTTTAATTGAAAAGTAGGATCTTACAATCATGTGCTGATCCTACAATTCGATCCTCGAACCCTCTTATCAATTTATGTAAGATCTCGATCTTGATAACCTTGGTCTCGAGTGTGTGTATATGTATTTAGAGAATCATTTAAGCATCCTATTTAATTTTCCTAATTTAAAATATGTTAATAATATTATAATTACGGTCTCTAACCAAAAATAGTGGTTTAATTATGGCATTTTTTTTCCCAGTTCCTTCACCTCGGACATTTCAATTATTTATTTATTTATTTATTAAGTCTTATAATTGTTAGATGTTTTCACACACTCATTGTTATAGATTTTTCACAAAATGCAAAACATGGCTTTTAGGTTACTAAAAAAAAAAAAAAAAAAACTAAGGGAAAATCCTAAACGACAGGTTGTTACAGGTTTTTAATTTGAATCCATCACTAAAATTACTTTCTTGCCCACTAGTAACAACCCTTAACAATCTGTCATTTAAGATTTGTTGTGAAAATAATGTGGATGTAGCATTTCTCAAAAATTAATTCAAGAAAATGGAAAGATTGAAAGTTGTAAAGAGGCTCAATTGATAATCTGGTTCTTTTTTCTTCTAAAAAATGATAATTTAACATGATTTATGTAATTCTCTCAAAAAAAAAAAAAAAAAAAACAAACGTAATTGATGTAATGACCATTACTTGAAAAAATATAATTAAAAAAAATAAAAATATAAATATTTAGAGAAAATTTGACGTAATCATGAATTAAAGTCACTTAAAAGCCAATAACTTAAATTTTTTTTTTTTTTTTGTGGAGAAAGTAAAAATATATTTTTTTAACAACAAAATATTTAATATAGAAGACACATGGCCGTATATTATAAAGATACTATATATTTTTATAAGGTTTTTTTTTTTGTTTAATTAGTGGTTTAGTAACCATTCTCTCCTTTTGGATGTTTTTTTATTTTTCCTTTAATTATTGGGTAGCCAAGGGACATATTTGACATTTATGGGTCATATGCATGGTAATCAATATCCAGATTTGGATCTTAAGATGCCACGTACCTAAAACGTCTTGGATCTCACAAGGATCTCTACTAAAGTGAAATCCATGTGGGATCCCATTTAATACAATCCGATTAACTTATATAACAAATAAATATTCATTTTATTTTAGATTTGTCAAATACCTTTTATATCTAACCTAGATTTGTATGTGTGAGAGAGGAAAAGACTCAAAACATTGAATCAAATAAAACAAAAAGTCAATATTTAATTTGTTCTTATCTCCAATGTAGCACTTGAGAATATTTCAATTCATTTTGTAAATAGATAGATAGATTATAAATAGATAGACTATAAATAGATGATTATAAATAGATAGACTATAAATAGATGATTATAAATAGATAGATAGATAGATAAAGAGAATGTATAATAGTTCAAAGACAAACAATTGAACATTTTTAAGTATTGCAAAGGGGACGACCAAAGCTAGCAATATCATTGCACACCGTAAACCAGTAACCTGCTTCAAGTATTAGTTAGTTATGGCATCGCCTTGTGTCAGGGGGAGGAGGTGGTCAAGGGCAGTAAAGATGACCTTGTGCTTGTGCTTTCTCATACCAATGGTAGCAACTGGAATTGGAAACACTAACACCATCTTTGGTCAGAAACAAAAATTGGATATTCAATGGCAGTTGAAGCGCCTTAACAAGCCTGCTCTTAAATCCATCAAGGTTATTAATTACGTCATATAACATTCTTTTTTATGCTCCATTTGTTTCGAAGTAAAATATTTTCTGGGAATTATTTTACACATTTCACCATGTTTTTTTGGGTGTAAAATTCGGTCAGCTGTAAAATATTTTATAGTCAAACTGTAAAAAAAACCCCTCCCAAGCATAAAATGTTTTACTCCTAAATGAAGTATAAAACATTTTACGCTTCTCTCTTACACAACTCCCCCCCCCCCCCCTCCTCTCTCTACTCTCTATCTCTCTCTCATGAGTAAAACAACCCCTTTTCCCTCTCACTCTCAAGTTCTCTCTTCCCACAAACCAAAGCCACCAATCCACTCATCACTCTCAGGTTCATCGGCACCACTCATCTCCAACACCACTCATTGTTGACTCAACCTCAACCATCGTCAGCTCCAACCTCCGATTATCAGTTCAACCTTCTTCTATTTTTTTTTTCCCAATCAAATCATTCAATTCACTATCCTCAATCACCACCTCCACCTCCACCTCCACCGTCCTCGACTCACCCATTGATTCTCAAATCGGTATTTTTCTACCACTATGTGGGTTTATCGATTTGGGTTTTTGGCTGGTTTGTGGGTTATGGTGGGTGGCAGGTAGCTAGGTTTTATGGTTGCAATGGGTGGTTGAGATTTGGGGTGGGTTCTGCATGGTTTTGCACCATGAGTTCTCTTAGATCTTAGTTGCTCTTCCTCTTTTTCTTTTTTCTTTTTTAATTTTTGTTAATTTTTTTTTAAATTGTTGGTAATTTGTTGTGTGTGATTTATGGTTGATAAATTTGATTTGTATATTATTGAATTTGAGAATTGTGTTTAACTTGTTGAGAAGTTTGAGTTAGGGTATGAGAATTTATGGTTTGATTCATGTTGGGTTTTGATTAAAATTTGAGAATTGAGTTTGAGTTGTTCAGAATTTTGAGTTTGGGTATAAGAATTTCTAGTTTGATTCAGGGTTGATTTTCTATTGAAATTTGAGAATTTGAGTTTGTTTGTTAAGAATTTTTGAATTTGACATATGTTTTAAGAGTTAAAAAAAAAAAACATGCATCTAACAATTAGAATTTTAAAATATGTAGCAATATTAATTTTTTTAAAGGAAGTTGTTGCCTTAAGTTACAACCAATTTTGTAGCTAAACTTTGTCCTTTTATGTATTCCCACCTTCTTTTTCTCTTCTTTTGATCTCTCTCTCTCTCTCTCTCCTTTTTTTTTTTTTTTTTTTTTTTCCCTTCTCTTTGGGGTAAGTAAAGTTTGTGTTCTATATAGTATTTTCAGCTTTAGTCCTAAAATAATTATTCTCTTTTATGTGTTGTGGTGTCTCCATGACTCCCACATTTACTACGTTTTTATGATCTTAAACTGAAATCTATCTGTGTGTGATGAGAAAATGTATCTGATACAGAGCCCAGATGGAGATATAATCGACTGCGTACATATCAAAAACCAACCAGCTTTTGATCATCCTTTCTTCAAGAATCATACAATTCAGGTGACTAGTTTAATTAAGCAATTGATCATTTGGAACCGCTAATAATTTGATCCCTATTTTATGTATGTATGGGTTGGGTTTGCCCATATATGCCTTAGATGAGACCAAGTTTTCACCCAGAAGGGCTTTCATTTGATGATGTCTCTTCAAAGTCCGAGTCCCAAATTACTCAGCTATGGCACTTGAATGGAAGGTGTCCTGAAGAAACTATTCCCATCAGAAGAACTAAAGAAGAAGATTTATTAAGGGCAAGCTCTGTAGCAAATTATGGAAGGAACAAATACCCTCAGTTTGATACCACGGACACCAATAAAACTGCTTTCCATGAGGTACAACTTAATAGGTTTGAACTCAATGATATCTAATACTACTACTACTAAGTAAGGACACTCAAGAAGTCGACACTCACAACCTTCATGTTTTTTTGGTTGAGTTTCTAGAATGCAATAGTTTTTGTGAAAGGAGATAAGTATTATGGAACTAAGGCAACCATAAACGCTTGGAAACCCCAAATCCAGGAACAAGATGAGTTCAGCTCGTCTCAACTCTGGATCCTAGGTGGTAATGCAACTACAGAGACGAATAACATTGTTGCTGGCTGGATGGTATATTTATTATTTAAATTCATCATCACTTTTTTTCTTTTAGGCCCTTGCAAAACATTGAATTACTAATAATTTTCATTTTTACAAAAATTACTTGTGTGTAATAACAGGTCAACTATAATTTATATGGAGATTACAACTCTAGACTCTTCGCTCTTTTCAATACTAATGTACGTGTTTTAATTTTTTACTTCCCCACCATTATTGTTTCTTTTTACTGGTTTTCAAAAAATAGTCTATTATTCATTCCTGCAGAAACATACAAATGAAACTAGGGACTGCTACAATCTATTGTGCTCACCTGGCTTTGTTCAAATCAACAAGGAAATTGCGCTGGGTGGAACCCTCAACCCTATTTCCGTCTATGCTGGTTCCCAATATGAACTCCACTTCCTTGTCTGGAAGGTAGTAAAAAATTTCAATTTAATTACTTTATCAAATACTTCTAATTTTTGGATACATATATATATATATATATATATATATATGATCATATCATATGTAGTTTTTCTATATAAAAAAAAAAAATTCATAGTAACAAATGTTACAGATATGGCTCGTGGCCCAAGCCCTATTATATTCTTCTGGTTTTATTTGTAACAGTTTATGTTTGAAATTCTTATTTCTCGGTTTATTTAGTATTACATACAACTTTTTTAAATTTAAAGTTTCAAGTTTTTCTATACTCAATTAATTTTAACCTGACTTATTTTTTAAGACCGCAAATTTAAGTCTAGTTGTTCTGCACAAAAAAAGATTCTTTTTTTTTTTTTTTTCAATTTCAATAGAAATATATATCACACCAAAAATATAATGCTTTACCGATAGGTTTTTATTCTCTCGCATATACTTGGTTTTTATTCTCTCACTTATACTTTTTTCATTCATTTTTTTCACATTTATTTTTATGTTTTAAATATAGATATCTTTTTTTCTTTTCTTTTTTAAATATGTATATTGTCGCATCAATTACAGGCATTTATATGCACATAAATAAGTGGAAGAATATTTAACCTTCATACCTTCATTTATCATTCAAAATATTGCAAACTGATTTGCGTTGCCTGTACAATGAGGTAGGACATCAAAGGAGGGGGAGACTGGTGGTTGCAAATTGGGAATAAGTATCTAATGGGATATTGGCCTGCCTCCCTATTCGTATCTCTATCTGAAAGCGCTTCACAGATCTTATGGGGAGGATTGGTACTAAACCAACAAAAAAATGGGCAGCACACCTCCACACAAATGGGCAGCGGTCATTTCCCTGAAGAAGGGTTCAGCAGGGCTAGTTACTTCAAAAATCTGCAAATTATTGATGGTTCAAACATTCTCAGGTTTCCCAAAAAAAGTTACATTGTCGCTGAGAAACCAAATTGCTATAATGTCACAAATTTTATAAACAACTTTTATTATGGTGGTCCTGGTAGAAACCCTAATTGTCCATGATCATTTAGATTATTGCTTCAAATTTAAGGAGAAAAAATGAAAAAATAAGAAGAGGATACTTATTTTTCTTATTCTCTTCATGTCACACCAAATGTACCAACAAGTCATATGTAATATGAAACTCTTTGATTCAATAAATGAAAATAAAAATTTATTATGTGGAGTAGTAAAATTTTGAAATTATGAAATTTAATATAGTGGAAGTAAATTGGTCTTAATTCTTATTAGAAGGGATTTTATTGTTGCAATTTTTTAATTCACCATCCGATCATGTTGCAATTATTTTTTGCCCCTTTTTGGCTTTAAAAATCATGATTTTTTTTTTTTGGATTTTTATCATTATTTTCACACATTAATCAGGGCTAGACAAAATCATAATCAACAGCCATAGAAAATAGTATAGCATAAATAAGCATGAAAAAAAAAATGTATAATAATCATTCAAGTAAAAATCATTTAGATTAAATAAAAATCACTTTAAAAAAAAAAACTCATAAATAGTAAATTCCTAAGCAAAGATATTATTCTTAAATCACAAGTTAATTTAGTAATGAAAACAAGTTTATTAATATTTAATATATTGAGAGAGAGGTGATATAGAAGTTTAGAAACTATAAATCATGTAAATCTGATATAAATTTTAAAAAACTTCATATTAGCTCACAAGAAGCTTGCTTGGCTCTTTGGTCATGGTATCGACCTTGGTAACCCGATTAGACCAAAAGAATGCTAAAAAGCATGAGAAATCAAGCCATTTTTAATTTAAAGAACATTTGTCTATTAGTTTTAGCCACTTCCCAATATAGGTAGGAATCGTTTGAAACCTCCTTAATGAATGCACAAGAGCACCAGCACTACAAAAACTAAACCTATAGCGACAATATCTAAAACACCCAAAATCATTGCTATAGACCTATTTGGACTATAACATATAATGGCCATTAACAAAGCCAAAAATAAATTCTTATTCCAATTTGCCCACGAATATATATTATGTTTTCATTATATATATATATATATATATATATATATATATATAGAGAGAGAGAGAGAGAGAGAGAGAGAGAGAGAGAGTTAATATTATTATGTTATACCACCAAATAACGTTTTACCATTTAATAACACATTTTATTCATTTTTAACATATAAGCCATTGCCACTTTCTCTAACCATTTCAACGATTAACCTGATCGAACCAAAAGCATGTTAAAGAGTATGAGAAGTCGAGCCATTTTTAATTTAAAGAATATTTTTTTATTTATTTTTAGCTACTTCCCAATATAGGTAAGACCCGTTTGAAACCTCTGTAATGAATACACAAGAGAATCTACACTACAAAAACTAAAGCTATAGCAACAATATCTAGAACACCCAAAATCATTGCTATAGACCCGTATGGACTATAATGGCCATTAAAAAAGCCAAAAATAAATTTTTATTCCAATTTGTCCATGAATATATATTATGTTTTCATTCTAAAAATAAATATAGATATGTGTGTGTGTGGTTAGTGGTTTAGGGTATTTATCTTACAAAAAATGGGGGGAAAGGTTATTAATATTATTATGTTATACCAATAAATAAAGTTTTACCATTGAATTACACACTTTATTCATTTTTAACATATAAGCCAAATTTTATATCATATACTATACAAACCTCATCACACAAGCTTTACACATGCGGTAAAGTTTTTAGTTTTTAGGTTTTTTTTTTTTTTTTTTTTTTTTTTTTTTTTTTTTTTTTTTGGTCTAGTGTCATTATTATTATTATTATTATTATTTTCTTGTTTTCAATTTTGAATTTTTTTTTTGAAGATATGGGTCTAGTATCCTTTTTTCTTTTTTTTTTTTTGGTCTAGTGTCATAATTTCCCATTCATCTCAATTTTTAGATGTTTTATTTTTTATTTTTTTATTTTAAATTTTGGATAAGTTTTGTTTTGTTTTTTGTTTTTTGTTGTTGAAAACATTGATTAGTAGGAGAGTGTCCTATTTTCTAGGCATTTTAAGTAGAGTTGGAGATATATTTTTACCTGGTTATTCCCAAGTTTCTTCCTTGTTAAATGTAAGGTCTAGGGGTATTTTTAAACCACATAAAAGTCCAGTTCAAAGAGGAGAATCCTCTTAGAGATAGTATAGATAATAAAAGTTGGGTTTAAAAGCCGTAATTGTGGCAAGTGGCTACACCAAATTGCAAAAATATTTTTAGTCTTTTATAAAAAAAAAAAAAAAAATATATATATATATATATATATAGTATAATGTTTTTTTGTTCTTATCTTCTTCTCCTATAATTTCTAAGTTGATAAAAATATTTAAAATCTTACTTTGATTACAATCCAAATTCCTCATCTAATCCTTTTATTTTTAATTTATTTTTACTTAAATTATATTACAACATAGTTATAAGGAAAAAAAAAAAAAAAAAAAAAAAAAAACAGCAACGTTATTGGTTCGTATTCCATAAAAAACTAAAGATAGCAAGTTATTTGTTCAAAAAAGTTTTTGGATATAATAAAGTAAAAAAAAAAAAAAAGTTTTTGGATATAGTAAAAAAAATTGTAAATTATGCAATAAACATTTGAGTTTAAAGTAAACACTTTCTCTTCCTTCTCATAAAGATAAAAAGTATCAACTTCAATTATGTTGAGTTCTAAGACTTTAGGTTTAAATGTATTAGAACTTCAATTTGTAATTTGGCAAACCATAATCAAAACGTTTTTGTCTTTGTTTGGACTTGCTCAAAGTGTGTTTATATGTAAAGTTAGAATCGAGTGTTCTACAGGATTTACTGTGTAAATTGCCTGGCTTGAAAATTAGACTCGATCGATCAAAGTTTGTGCAGATTGTTTTTCTGCAAAAATTTTCAACTCAACCCAAGCCCGTTTGACATGTAGGGTTTTATGTTTTGTCTTAAGTATAAAAGGGAAAACCCTAGCCACATTTTATGTTGCTCCTTATGCTTTGTGTGTGAATCTTTTGTGAGATCAAGAGGTGGTTACCTTCACACATACTTAGAGTTTCCAAGTTTCAAGATTATGTTAAGAACTTGGTGATCGATTCAGTTGTTGCATTCAAGAGCTTAAAGATACACAAGCGGGTGTGCTTGTGCTTGCTGGGAATTCAAGAAAGAAGTAGTCCATAGACTCGGAGCTGTCACGTGGTCGTGGTAGTAAGTTTCCTACTCGAGGTAGTAATAGGATGTTAGTGGTCTAAGTCGCGATTATATAAAATTCAATTCTTTCATAGTGGATTTGTTTTACCTTGAGGGTAGCTAGGTTAAATCATTTCTAGGTTTTTTACTGGTTTGATTTTCTTGAGTTATCATATTGTTGTGTTCTTTATTTTCCGCTCTTGTAAATGATATGGTATTTATGTTAACCTAGATTTGAATAATTTGACTAAGTAATCACTTGGTTAATTAACTAGGTTAATCTGGTTATGTTTTAAAGGGTCTAAAAACGTACAAGTGGTATCAGAGCTGAAAGTTCAAAAACGTGTACAAAAACACTTTTGAACGTTTAGACCCCCAAAAACCAACTTAACCAACACAAGCAATATGTCAAACAACTAGTGTGCGGAAACTTAACATATGCTATAATATGGAATTGGTTAAACAACTATCTAAGCCATAACAAAATAAACCACAGTAGATAATGTAAAGGCAGAGATAGAGTGGAAGGAAGATGCAAACACAGAGATAACACCCGATGTGTTATCGAAGAGGAAACCGAAGACCTCGGCGAAAAACCTCTCCGCCGCCCTCCAAGCGGTAATCAATCCACTAGAAAATACAGTTGGGATACAAGGACAGCAATAGACCCTCCAAGCCTAATCTACCCAATGCACCTAAGCCCTCCAAACTTCTTGCTCCAACGAAGTTGCGCCGAACCTTTTTCTTTTCTAGCTTCCCGGATTCCGCTACTACACCGTAGCATCAACCAATGAAGATTGGTTCCTTCCTAACTGCTTCCCAGAACTCCAAACGACTGTCTCACAGAGATGATAATGGTGAGAACCAGGTTTGGTATAATGCCTCTCAAGGATTTGACAATGGAGAGGAAGAGAGTGAGGGAATTTGATGAGACTCTAAGGTAGAGATTGTGGGTGAAACAATCTGGTTTTTCTTTAGGGTTTCTCTCTCAAAATTCTCTCTGGAAGCTCTCTTTCAATCGTGGGTTAAAAGGGTATTTATACTGGAGTGAAGAGGAATGTGAAACGTCAGGTTTTTCCAAAACAGGGGTGGCTCGTGGCTTGACCTCGTGGCTTGACCAAGTCGCGAGATCCAGTCGCGAGTTAATCGTATGGCCAGTTGTCCTGTTTTGTCCTGTAGTGCTCCAGCTAGCATGACTGTTCATCTTCCAGCATGCTTGGCACGTGTGCAGCTTCTGGCGACTTGCAGCCGCGAGTCCACCCGCGAGTCCCAGCCTCGACACTCTGTTTTCTTGCACACTCTTGAGCAATCTTCACTCTATCTCACTCACTACCCTTACAACAATCCCACCTAAATACAGGGTTACTAAATGCTGAATTACAAGCAAATTTGGCATGGAATAAAGCCAATTAGATGGTTGAATAAATTCAACCTTACAATCTCCCCCTTTGGCTATTCCGTGACAAAACCCTAAAACAGACTCTAGACTTAACATGTGAGTTGGGAACAGTTGAACAAAACTCACTCACACCTAACTCTAGAAGCTGTGAAGCACTTGAATCATATGAACATAAACTCCTGAAACACAACAATACACCATGATCATTGTAAGCAGAAAATTATAAATGCATATGAAACAGGCAATATGAGATCAAGCAAAGATGGGGTTAATAAACAAACCATGGCTTGATCAACCAAGTGAACACCACAAGGTAGTGATCACAGTGCTCATTCACACTTGGAATGAACACAAGGACATACAAGTTAACAAGCACAAGGCAAGACACTTGTATGCTCAACACTCAACCAATGCATAGCACACAAGGCATATGCATCTAGGAACAATCCTACAAGGGCACAAGAGTGACAGTACATAAACCAAAATGCAGAACATTTAGATTAAAGTACTGATTTCAACATAGCATAAAGGCTGCACTAAAGCAAGGTACATACCATAAAGCCTACAAACTATGCATAAAACAATAACCCTAAAAGCTTACAAAAGCATATGGGTACAAACACACAGAATATCCTGAATAACAGTTTTACAAAACACAATATATCAACTTAAAGAGAGAAATAAAACTGAAAAAAAAATAAAGACACTCCCCCTTAGATAAAGACGCTCCCCCTTAGGGTAATATCCACCCCCTCTGATTATGCCTATCACTCCCCCTTTTTGTCATGGAATAGGCTAGTCATCCTCTTCTAGCTTTCTCTGAATTTGATCCAACTGAGTCTGAAGAGAAGTAAACTTCATATCCCATCGGTTGCTTTGATGGTGTAGAGAAGCAGTGAGTCCAGACATCTTTGTATTCAACTCGTGGACAGAGGAAACAATGCGATCAAGTTTCTCATCGAGGGAGAGATTGCTAAACTGAGAGTCACTGTGAGATGCAGAAGTTTCTGGTTTGGCTCTCTTCCGACTATGTCCAACACTTGCATTGTATGTACGCATGTTGATCGGACTCGGTTTGGGGATAGGAGACTCATCAGCCGTTGGATAAATTCCCTTGAGCTTCAAGATCCGTGAAATGAGACTGCAGAAAGGAATGCATATCCGAGACTCACTTCGAAGAACCGTTTTGCGCAGAACATGAAAGATATGAGCACAAATGTCGATTTCTTCATCAGAGATTAGATCATGAAGAAACAAAGCACGTCCGAGATTCATATACCCAGTACTTGATAAAGGGTACAAATTGTGAAACATCACAATTGTAAGCACTCGCAGTTTCGGAGAAAGGGAGGAAACACTGATGGATTTGCCATTGGGTGAGAACTCCAAGTCTTGACCAAGACTTTGTTTGAGAAGCTCCTCATCAGGACATAGATCATCATAGACCGGTGAATGACGAAAAATGGGTCTGTTGATGTGAAGAATTTCTGCCAGGTATGTAGGAGAGACAGAAAAGCTCTTTTGCCGAACCCAGCACTTAAGTTCATCTCCTTCCACAATTGCGTTAGCATAAAATTCTTTAACCAACTCTTCATACACGATATCCGGATCAGAGAGAAGGTAATTCCAATCCTTGTGAGCAAAACATATCGGAATGTCAGTGTTATGAAGTGAGGGCAGATCCACAGCTCTCTCTAGTAATGGTGTGGCATGAAGAAAAAAATTCTCATATGACTGATAGGCTGAATAGGATCTGAACTTATTGGGATCGAATCGCTGTGATGAAGAGCGAGTCACTTTCGGGAGAGGTGTGTCTTCATCAACATCAATTACGGGTTCCTTCCCTTTGGAAGAACCTCCTTTCACAGCAGCCTTTTTGAATGGAGACATGACCAGTCTGTATTATAAACAAGGGAAATGACAGAACACAATCCAACAGACTATATCAGCAGTGGGTTAGTGAAAATTTAGGAACAATGAAGAAACCCTAACAGCTGGATGAGTATGGTCAGAAAGTAACAATGAGGGACACCAAAGGCCCAAATTAGAACTACACAGTATAGAGAGATCAAATATAACCACATAATCAGCTGAAAAAGGACCAAAATCAACACCACATCAACAAGATACCACACAAGATCAAAGTGAAACATGATAGCAACAGCAGATCAGAAAAAAATTAGCTAACCCTAGCTAAGCACATGATGAAGAACACAACCAAAAAAAAAATTAGCTCAAAACCAGAAGCACAGGCTACCATAAGCAAAGAAAGGACAACGATGACATCACAAAACCCATCACAAAACCACACGCAAAATTGAATAATCCAGAGGGAAAACCAAGACATTAGGAAAATTAGAGTGCGAGACAGAGAACCATACCTGTTAGTCGACGATTTTTAGCTGAGAAGAAGCAAAACAATGGAGATCGACAATGGAGGCACGGTGTGAAAGGGAAAGTGCAGAAGAAAAAGACAATGAACAGTCACAAAAAGATCGAGGGAAAACAGAAAATTTTAAAAACTGTCCCTGTATGTCCAAAACACGCGATTTTCGCGACTGAAACAAGTCGCCACACAGTCGCCAGATCAAGCCGCCAAAGAACACAAAAAACAAAATTTTGAAAAATTTTTCTAAGTGTTTTTCGCGACTGGAGGGTCTACCCGCGAGTGAGTCGCGAGCTGAGCCACGAAAATCTCTGAGTGAACCTCGCGACTGGACCTTCCACTCGCGAACAAGTCGCCAAAAATGACCAGCGAAGATGCGACTGAGTCTCGCGACTTGGCATACCCGCGACTGAGCCGCCAAAACAGGGCAAAATTGTATTTTTGAAATTTTCAGATTTTTCAAACAAAATACTTTCCAAAAACACCTAAAACACTCAAAAATCTTTTTGTGCTTGAATTAACAAAAATTGAGCATGTGAAAACACATTTTATCAAGTACAATCACACAAATGAATATGGCATTTATTGAACATAAACTTGTGTGTTGTGTGTGGATAACAACAATGAGATAGTCCTTTGTCTAATGTGAAGCTTCAATGATCAATTCAACCAAGGCATACACAATTAGCACTAGATCATGTGACCAATCTCAATTATAGAAATATGAATATATGACCTCCCACATAACTTGATAACATAACTTGGAGCTTTTCATTTGACTCCACTTTCAGCCATAACATTTGATCTTTTGAGGCAATCATCTCTCATTGTGAGAGGGATATATAACATTTCTCTTTGAAGAACAGGCCTTTGGCCCTTTTGAATGAAATTTCACTTTTAATATAAGGTCGCTTACCCTTTTTCCTAGTCAAATACTAGAATGTGCGACAGGCTTTTGCAGCTCAATATCTCTTTTCATTTGGAGATTTACATTTGGTGAGCTCTTTTTAGCAAAAAAATAAAAAGTGGGAAGATATATAGACACAAGTCTATGCATGTTTCAAGATCAACAAAACCATTCACTAATCATTCATGACAAGTTTGAAGATCTATTTACAACAATCACATAGATTTCAAGATTTTTCCCATAGTGATATGAGTGCATGAAAACAAGCAATGCTCGAAAATGCACAAAGCCATTAGCACAAAGGTACAAGGCAAAACAAGTTTTGAGACAAAACCCAACAAAGTCAATCAAGCTTTTTGATTTTCTAATTTTTATGTGATTTTTGGATTTTTGACACAAGAAACAAAAAGGATTGAATTAAACACAAAAATAACCAGCAGTATACACAAAAGAACAAACAAACAAGAAACAAGTTGCAAAACAAATGTGTGCCCCAACACAGACAGATTTATCATATTATAAAAATGTGAAGCACACAACACACAAGAGAGTCAAGGAATTGTACCGACACCAATGGTCTTACGGAGTGATTCAAACCGTGGACCATCGAGAGGCTTGGTGAAGATATCCGCCTTTTGATTGTCGGTGTGTATAAACTCAAGACACACAACTCTTTCCTCTACCAAATCCCGAATGAAATGGTAACGTATCTCTATGTGTTTGGATTTTGAATGCTGAACAGGATTTTTGGAAAGATTGATGGCACTGGTGTTGTCACAGAAGACACACATCGTTTCTTGAGGAATTCCATAGTCATGAAGTAATTTCTTCATCCAAAGAAGCTGAGTGCAGCAACTTCCAGCAGCGATGTATTCTGCTTCTACAGTAGATAGAGACACTGAATTCTGCTTCTTGCTCATCCACGAAACAAGATTGTTACCAAGATAAAAACAGCCTCCTGAAGTGCTTTTCCGATCGTCTACACTGCCAGCCCAGTCAGCATCCGAATACCCAGCAAGACACGCATTTGAGTCTTTTGAATACCACAGACCATAGTTTGCAGTACCATTCACATATCGAATGATTCTCTTAGCAGCAGTCAGATGAGATTCCTTCGGATTAGCTTGGTACCTGGCACAAACGCCCACACTGAAAGTAATGTCCGGTCTACTTGCTGTAAGGTAGAGCAAACTTCCTATGATGCTCCTATACAATGTAGGACTTACTTCAACTCCTGATGAATCCACATTCAGTTTAGTGGAAGAGCTCATGGGAGTGGAGGCATGTTTTTTGGAGTCTAGGCCAAACTTCTTGACAATATTTCTGGCATACTTCTCTTGAGATACAAATATACCCTCCTTCTGTTGTTTGACTTGAAGACCCAAAAAGAATGTGAGCTCCCCCACCATGCTCATCTCAAACTCCTTCTTCATCTCCTCAGAAAATTCAGTAGCACGATCTTCGATAGTTGCTCCAAACACTATGTCATCAACATAGACTTGTGCCACAAGGAGATAATCTTCATCATTTTTGACAAATAGAGTTCGATCGGCGTACCCTCTCTTGAAACCTCTATCTAGAAGATAATGTGTAAGACGATCGTACCAGGCTCTAGGCGCTTGTTTTAAACCATATAGTGCTTTCTTCAATCTTAATACATGATCTGGAAAATGAGGATCCTCAAATCCTTTTGGTTGCTCAACAAAAACCTCTTCATTTAGATATCCATTCAGAAAAGCACACTTAACATCCATTTGATAAAGTTTGAACTTCAAAGTGCACGCAATGGACATGAGGATTCGAATGGATTCAAGTCTTGCCACCGGAGCAAATGATTCATCAAAGTCCACCCCTTCTACTTGTGTGTACCCTTGAGCCACCAACCGAGACTTGTTTCGAATTATCTCTCCATCTTCATCAGTTTTGTTTTTAAAAATCCACTTTGTGCCTATAACATGAACGTTCTCAGGCCGTGGAGCAAGTTCCCACACGTCATTCCTCACAAACTGATTCAGTTCTTCATGCATTGACTCAACCCAATTCTCATCTTGAAGAGCCTCTTCAACCCTTTTTGGTTCAAACTGTGCAAGGTAACAGTGATATGTTACATGATTGGCTAGCAGAACATTTCCTTTCCTGAGGCGGAGACCGTCATCAAGTGATCCTATTATATTACTTTCCGGATGATTCTTGATAATTCTTGAGGATGGCCTTTTTGAAGTGGAAACTTCATCACTACGAGAGATAGGAGGATGAACTTCTGGAGGAGTAAGAGGGCTTGAAGTTCTAGACATCGATCTCGTTTCTCTTCTTGGGTTGATGGGAGTCGATTCTACTTCTGGTATAGGTTCTTCACCTTCTATATCCAAAGCTTCTACCTCAACATCAGGCTCTTCGGTGCTCGGCCCTTCTACATCATCAATCATTTCCACCTTAGGTAAGGCATCATCAATCTTGACATTTATGGATTCCATCACAGTCTTTGTTCTCTTGTTAAACACTCTATATGCTCGACTTGTAGTAGAGTAGCCAAGAAAAATACCCTCATCACTTCTTGCATCAAACTTCCCAAGATTCTCTCGATCATTTAAGATATAACATTTACTTCCAAATACCCGGAAATACTTCACTTTAGGCTTCTTCTCATTCCATATCTCATATGCAGTCTTCTTTGTACCAACTTGAAAGAAAATCCTATTGCCAATGTGACACGAGGTGTTGACAGCTTCTCCCCAAAATTTTTGAGGTATTTGCTTGTTAAGCAACATGACTCTTGCCATCTCCTGAATCACACGATTTTTTCTCTCTACCACTCCATTTTGTTGTGGAGTTTTGGGAGCTGAAAACTCTCTTTTAATGCCATTCTTCTCACAGAAGGACTCGAATCTTGCATTCTCAAATTCTCTCCCATGATCACTTCTAACTTTGGCTATTGGAATCCCCTTTTCATTTTGTAATTTCTTGCACAGAATCTCCAGCCTCTCACAAGCTTCTGATTTTTCTCTAAGGAATTCAACCCAAGTGTATCTTGAGTAGTCGTCCACAATAACCATAATATATCTTTTTCCCCCTAGGCTTTCAGTTCTGGTGGGCCCCATCAGATCAACATGAAGTAACTCCAAACAACGAGAGGTGGCTATCACATTTACCTTGTGATGACTAGCCTTAGTTTGCTTCCCCATTTGACATGCACCACAAATGGTCTTCTTTACTTTTCCAAACTTAGGAAGTCCCTCGACTGCTTCAAGTTTGGAGACTTTTGCTACTTGTTTGAAGTTGGCATGCCCAAATCTGTGATGCCACAGCTCCAACATATCCACCCGAGCACTTCTACACGATATTGGTGCCGTCGGAACTATTCCATAACAATTATCCGTAGTCCGATTTCCTTCCAAAACCTGAATCCCCTCTTTATTGATGATCAAACATCCTTTCTTGGAGAATTGTACCAAGAAGTCGTCATCACAAATTTGAGTGATGCTCAGCAAATTCGCCTTCAGCCCTTTTATGAACAGCACATCTTTCAACAGAGGAAAACCGGGTATCTCAATGGTTCCTTTGCCTAGGACTTGAGCATGGCTTCCATCCCCAAAGGTCACATAGTCACCCACCTTTTCTTTGAGTGACTTAAATAGTGACTTATCCCCTGTCATATGGCGAGAACACCCACTATCAAGATACCACAAACACGCATTAAATACCTTTAATGAGGTATGCACAAATAGGTTCACATGTGACAGACAATCTTGACCTTCAAACACAAACTCATCATCAGGTTCCATGCTACTCTTAGATTGATTTTTCATTTTCAGATTCTCAATCATCTCACACAACATTCTATTCTTTCTTTTATATTTCTTAATCAATGATTTTGATTCAGATATGCTACTGTGTAAGGCAAGATTCTGATTCTCAAGATATTTCAGCATGTGAACAAAAACTCTAGCATGTTTCTTAGTTATTAATAACTCTACAAGATCATCAGTAAGACACCTTTCAGACATATGCATAGAGACATTTTCACAAACACTTGAGCTACAATTCAGCATGGTATAAACAAAAACAACAACCACAACTCAGGGGTCTAGGATCACACTGAGGTAATAAAACCAACAGCAGTGTACCTGCTCTGATACCAATTGAAAGTTCAAAAACGTGTACAAAAACACTTTTGAACGTTTAGACCCCCAAAAACCAACTTAACCAACACAAGCAATATGTCAAACAACTAGTGTGCGGAAACTTAACATATGCTATAATATGGAATTGGTTAAACAACTATCTAAGCCATAACAAAATAAACCACAGCAGATAATGTAAAGGCAGAGATAGAGAGGAAGGAAGATGCAAACACAGAGATAACACCCGATGTGTTATCGAAGAGGAAACCGAAGACCTCGGCGAAAAACCTCTCCGCCGCCCTCCAAGCGGTAATCAATCCACTAGAAAATACAGTTGGGATACAAGGACAGCAATAGACCCTCCAAGCCTAATCTACCCAATGCACCTAAGCCCTCCAAGCTTCTTGCTCCAACGAAGTTGCGCCGAACCTTTTTCTTTTCTAGCTTCCCGGATTCCGCTACTACACCGTAGCATCAACCAATGAAGATTGGTTCCTTCCTAACTGCTTCCCAGAACTCCAAACGACTGTCTCACAGAGATGATAATGGTGAGAACCAGGTTTGGTATAATGCCTCTCAAGGATTTGACAATGGAGAGGAAGAGAGTGAGGGAATTTGATGAGACTCTAAGGTAGAGATTGTGGGTGAAACAATCTGGTTTTTCTTTAGGGTTTCTCTCTCAAAATTCTCTCCGGAAGCTCTCTTTCAATCGTGGGTTAAAAGGGTATTTATACTGGAGTGAAGAGGAATGTGAAACGTCAGGTTTTTCCAAAACAGGGGTGGCTCGCGGCTTGACCTCGCGGCTTGACCAAGTCGCGAGATCCAGTCGCGAGTTAACCGTATGGCCAGTTGTCTTGTTTTGTCCTGTAGTGCTCCAGCTAGCATGACTGTTCATCTTCCAGCATGCTTGGCACGTGTGCAGCTTCTGGCGACTTGCAGCCGCGAGTCCACCCGCGAGTCCCAGCCTCGACACTCTGTTTTCTTGCACACTCTTGAGCAATCTTCACTCTATCTCACTCACTACCCTTACAACAATCCCACCTAAATACAGGGTTACTAAATGCTGAATTACAAGCAAATTTGGCACGGAATAAAGCCAATTAGATGGTTGAATAAATTCAACCTTACAATCAGGTAACTCTTTTGCTTTAGATCTTTTGATCTAAGAGCTGATCCTTGACCCTTGTTGTCATGGATAATTTTAAGTGTCTTACTGTTTTTTATTGTGATGATTTGATTAAAAAGGACATTGTTGTTTCCGTTGATCTTATTGATACCTGTGAAACTCTTCGTAAGTAATTATTGAAATCTATGAAAATTTCTAAGAAATTCAAGGAAGAGTTAAAATTGGCTAATCTTGAAAAAGAGGAATTGTTTGTTAGATTAAATGAATCTAATAAAAAGAATGAATTTTTGAGAAATCAAATTTTCTCTCAAGATGAGAAGATGAAAAGCTTGGAACAAGAGTTAGTTGAATCTAAAACTAAAATTGAAAATTTGACTAGTACCAAGCCTGCTGTTGATAACAGAAGTGTTTCTGTTTCTCTTAAGCCTAAAACTGAGAAAGTTTATATCCATCATTTCAAGAGGAATAATAAAGAAAAGGCTTATTTTGCTTGGTTGGACAAAGGTAAAAGTTCTGATATAGACGTTGAAGTTTCTAAACCTAAGTCTAAACCTATTGTTAGAGAGCATGATAAATATGTTTTTGTGCCTACTTGTCACCTTTGTAGTATTGTTGGTCATATTAGACCAACTTGTTGGCTTGTGAAAGGAAATTGTAGGGTTTTAGTCTTTCTCAGAAGATTGGTGTAATCCCTCAAATATACTCTGCTTCACATGGATTTTTACCTACAAAGCCGAAGACTCGTGTTATATGGGTGAGAAAAGATTTTTTAAGGTGAGTGTTGCTGACTTGTCCCTAATTTAATTCTTTCAATTATATGTGGACATGCTTTCTTTTAGTTTTTGGTTGTCTTTGTTTTTCTTAGGTTGTTTTGATTATTCAAAAAATCTAAAAACATTGAAAAATTTCAAAAAGACGAAAATATTTTATTTTGTGTCTTATTTTATTTGTTTTGAGAATTACATGAATTATGATATATCTCTCTTGATTTATAACATGCTTAACATTGTGGAGAAACTTAAATACTGTGTGTTATATAAGTACTAAGCTATTTCTGATTTTGTGTGAGTATGTACTAGTTTGTACATGTACTCAAGGATTAATTAAGAAATTGATATTTCTTGTTTGTGTACCCTCTATAGCTTAGTTTAGCACTATTATGCATAGCTTTGCAATGTTCATTTAGCATAATGTGTGATTTTTGTTTTTGGTCATAAATTTTTTTAAACCAAAAAGATTTTTGTGTTTTGTATTACATATCATGGATTTGTAATCAAGGTTGGCCACTTTATTTTTACATAACATGTTTATGTACCTTGTTTAGCTTGGATGAGCTTATTTTATTGCACTTTACTAATTTGAGCTTTGTAGTGCATGTTGTGTGGGAAGATGTTTATAGTTTTTGATCACATGATCTTGATCTTGAAGTCACATGCCTTTGCATTGTTCATATCTTGAAGTCACATGCACAAAAAGAACATAAAGTGTAGCCTCGGTTTAAATGCTAAAATTGGTGTGTACATTATTGGGCTTTAATAACTTCACAATCAAATAAAATTGGTGTGTACATTATCCCGGATATTATTAATAAGTTTCTGATCAAATAAAATTTGTGTGTACAATATGAGGCAAATCAAGAAACTTACATGATTGCAAGCTTTTATTCTAGGAGATGTGAGAGTTATATGATGTAACTCTTTAGGTGATAGTCTCTCCCAAATTTATGTGATGAATTTTCTAGAAATTGTGAATGATTTCTATTTACATATCACCTCACATGTATCTCAAGCTTTTGCTAGTTGAACACACTACACAAGTTACTCTTTGCTAAACTTTGTACGTGTTATTGTGTGTGATTTTGGTTTGGCCAACCAAGTTTGAAAATTCCTTGAATTTTATGCAAAATGTGTTTAAAGCTTGAGAATTTAAGGAGAATTGATTGAAAATCTTAATTTTGGGAAAACTGGGTTCAAAACAAGTGTTTTTGAAAAGCATTTCATCTCATCCTCATGCATTTTATTCATAAAATTCAATTCTTTGAGAACTTTCAGCATAAAATTTCTCTGTTTTTCAAAAAATTGTGTTTTCCAGATTTTCGATCGATCGAACTTGTTCTTCAACCGATCGAAAATGCGATTAAAATTTTGGTTTGAACCTGATCTACTCGATCGCTGTTGGATCAATCGAAAGTGATTTTCGATCGATCGAATCTAATTTCAATCAATTGAAAATCGTATAGAAAGTTTTTTAAAACCTTTGTTCCTCACGTGTTCTTCACTATTCAAACTTTTTCAAAAACACTTTCTCTCTCTATTCGATCGGTCTAGGGGTCAAAAGCAAGATTTTTGTTGTTTTCGACCAAATTTCTTCATGGGTTTTTGTCTTCATACACCGATAAGACCATTATACCCCTTCTTTTTCAGTTATTTTCATTCCGCATGCATTTTTTTCATGCATTTAAGGGTGATTTTCGAACCTAAGAAATTTTGGGGTTTTTGGTGTTTTTGATGTTTTCTTTCAAAATTGATCAATGGTTTTTTCTTATGGGATGTTATTAAACTATTCCTTGGTGTTTAATTTGATCAATTTGATGAATTGGGAAAATTTTAAATTTCTAGGCTTGAAAGTACCCAATTTGGGGCTTTTGTTCAATTGAGCTTTAATTTATGAAATTGACTGGTTTGATTGATTGATTTGGTCATTATAAACTGTTATCTATCACGTATAATGATCAATTTGGTCAATTTGTTGGATTTCTGAAAATGGGTTTTCAAATTTGGGATTGTTCTTGATACAAACTCTATGCTCAAGCCAATTTTGTGAATTTAAAGTTAAATGGAACTTATTCTCACTGCATTAGAGCATGCATCATTTGCTTATACTATTCATGCATCATATAGAATTGTTATTTCTATATTTTCTATGCTAACTTGCAGTCTGCCCTTGGTTTTTCTTTTTGCTCTTTTTCTCTCTCTTTTGTGTCTGTCCTTTGATCCTTAGCATAATGGTTAGGAAGACTAGAGCCCATAAGACCTCCACCTCTACTCCTTCCCCCACCTTTAGTAATGAGAGGTTTTTGAGTGAGAAAAACCAGGAAGTGTATGAGAAGCTTAACCTTAAGAGAAACATTTGGGTTGAGAGAAAGGTTCTGTTAGATGAACTTGATCTTGAGATTAGGCATAACTTTAAGCGTAGGGGCTGGTTACCTTTATTGGATGTTGATCATCTTCCTCTGGCTACCTTGATCAGAGAGTTCTATTCGAACCTCTCTTTCCACTCCTATGATTCCAACACTCTTGTGAGAAGTTGGATATGGGGTGATGAGTACACCATTACCCCTTTAGTAGTGGCTGCTGCTCTTGGGGTGCCAGTGGTCTGGCATCCTGTCTATCCTTATGATGAGTCTTCTCCTCTGGATGACATCATGTCTTATATCACTGGGTCTTCTATTCAGTGGGGTTCTGATCCTCGAATCACTATTGCCGAGCACACTGAGATTCACTATCTTTTCTTTAGGATTGCTTGTCATTCTCTTTGGCCTATCTCTCATCTGCACACCATTCCTTTAAAGAGTTGTGCATTTTTGTATGCCCTTGTTACTGATGCTCCTATTTGTTTTCCTTATCTTTTCATTCATTCATTGATTGAGATTCATAGGAATAGTTCTATTGCGCATGCTCTTTTCTTCCCCGTTTTTATTCATCGAATTCTTTTGCATCTAGGATTAGATGAGTTTCCTGCTTCTGAGCCTGTCCATATTATAGCTCCTATAGGTGCCACCTTTCTTAGGCAGAAGGCTGCTCAAATGAGAGCGAGCTCTAAACGCCCTAGGGTAGAGTCTTCTGGTTTCGCACCTTCTCCTCCCTCTTCTACAAGTGATACTACAGCTGAGGAGTCTGTTGATCCTACTACTGCTACTGTTGCTACTGTTGTTCCTCCACCTTCTACCTCAGATGATTCAGACCTTCGACGTATGTTGGAGACTATTATGACTATTCAGGCGGCTCATGGTCAGATTTTGGTGGACATGCTTGATGAACTTCGTGCTTTGCGAGCGGATTTAGAGCATCTTCAACAGTCACCTCCGCCACCTCCTTTTGATGATGGATTCTAATTGCCCTTTGACATTCCGTCACAAAAAGGGGGAGTACATTTGTGGAGTTTTTGTAGTTAGAGGGAGATTTTTTGTATTTGTGGAGCTTGTGGAGCTATTAGATTTTATTTAGGTGCTTCAATGTGTATTTACATTTTTGGGCTCATGATGTATTCGTTGTTTTGATTGAGTTATTCATGATAGGGGGAGATACATTGATTTGTATATGTTTCTTGTTTCACATTGCTTATTGATTTATATTTATGAGGTTATTCATGATATTTATCTTTATTTTGTGTTATGTGAAATCAAGAAGTTATTTTTGTTTTACTTGTATTTTCCACACATGCGTTTATGTGTTTGTTAAGTGTTTTAGGAGATATACAGGTTGATTCAGTCGTGTTGCTATCTACACTTGCAACTGATAGATGGTAGTTAGGTTGAATTTGTTGTGTTGGGCAATAGTTTTGTAATGGGCTGTTTTTATGTAACTTTGAGCATTTTGTTTAGTTTGTGTTTTTTCACGGATTGCCAAAGGGGGAGTTTTTTGGGTTCTAAGACTTTAGGTTTAAATGTATTAGAACTTCAACTTATAATGTTGGCAAACCATGATCAAAACGTTTTTGTCTTTGTTTTAGACTTGCTCAAAGTGTGTTTATATGTAAAGTTGGAATTGAGTGTTCTGCATGATTTACTGTGTAAATCTGCCTGGCTCGATCGATTGAAAATTAGACTCGATCGATCGAAACTCATGCAGATTGTTTTTCTGCAAAATTTTCCAACTCAACCCAAGCCCGTTTGATGTGTAGGGTTTTATGTTTTGTCTTAAGTATAAAAGGGAAAACCCTAGCCACATTTTATGTATATACACACACTTGTAGCGTGATTTTGAATGCAAATTTTTTTCATGCATATACACACACTTGTAGCGTGATTTTTACTTTCAATTATATAATAATAATCCATTTAGCTTTTTTTTTTAAACTAAAATTATAAGTTCTATGAGTTTATACTCAAAACCCATACAATGCATGGGAGAGACACTGAAACTTAAGTGAGTTTCTGGAATCACGTCTCAAACCAAGGAATGGTGCCAGTCCGATGATTAGATTGTCGAGACCACCATCAACTACTTCAAAGATTTATTCACCTCCTCCAACTCGGTAGATTTTAGTGGGGTATTGAAAGCAGTGGATCAAGTAGTCACTCCAGATATGAGGTACAGCTCTGAGGAAGTAAAGCAAGCATTGTTTCAGATGCACCCCTCAAAATCCCCCAAACCGGATGGTATGCCCCCTTTCTTTTTTCAAAAGTATTGGCATATAGTTGGTCAAGATGTTACAATAGCAGTTCTGTCTGTTTTAAATTCTAGCCACATGTTGCATAAAATGAATTTTACACATATTGTACTAATACTGAAGAACAATGAATTGATAAACATGTCTAATTATAGGCCAATAAGTTTGGGCAATGTAATATCCAGAATTGTTTCCAAGGTTGTAGCTAACCATTTGAAACATGTCCTCCCTATGGTTATATCTGATGCACAACGCGCTTTTGTACCTAATAGGCTTATAACTGATAATACTATTGTAGCATATGAGTTGTTACACAGATGAGGAATCGAGGAAAAGGAAGGATGGGACAAATGGCAGTTAAGCTAGACATTAGTAAGAACTATGACTAAGTGGAGTGGGGCTTTCTATGCCAGATAATACTAAAGCTAGGTTTTGATCCCAAATGGGTTCAATTGGCCATGGAGACAATTACAACAACCTTATATTCAGTCCTAATCAATGGGGAGCCACGTGGATTCATTAAACCATCAAGAGGACTAAAGCAGGGGGACTCACTTTCCCCATACTTGTTCCTACTTTGTGCTGAAGGCTTATCTGCCATGCTAAGAAAAGCCGAAGAGAGTCACACTTTGAGAGGTATAAAATCTAGCTAACATGGGGTGTGTATCTCTCACCTTTTGTTTGCTGATGATAGCCTCTTATTTTGCCAAGCCACTATGGAGGAGTGTCAAAGGTTACTAGATCTATTAGGACTTATGAAGTTGCATCTGGTCAAGCTATCAACAAACAAAAAACATCTTTATTTTACAACACTAACACCAAACTAGAAGTGAGAAAGGCTATACAACAAATGATGGGGGCAAGGACTATGGTGAATTATGAAAAATATTTGGGACTCCCAATGGTGTGTGGAAAATAAAAAGTTAATACCTTTAAGGAGCTTCAAGAAAAAATCACTAAAATGGTGATGGGGTGGAAGGAAAAGCTTATATCTAAAGCAGGTAGGGAGATTCTGATTAAGATGGTTGCCCAAGCTATACCCATCTACTCCATGAGTCTATTCAAACTGCCTAATGCCATTTATGACAAAATCAACTCCCTTCTATCTAATTACTAGTGGGGCCAAACCAAGGATGAAAAGAAGATTCATTGGATTAATTGGAAAAAATTGTGTAAAGATAAGAAGAAGGGAGGCATGGGATTCCAAGATATATCGTCTTTCAATTTGGCAATGTTGGCTAAGCAAGCATGGAGGCTTATTCATAATGAACAATCACTATTCTATAGGGTGTACAAGGCGAGGTATTTTCCTAACTTTCTTGATGGCAAAATTGGGCTCTATTCCGTCAACTGTGTCGAGGTCATTACTGGCTGCAAGAGATGTGGTAAGGGAAGGGTCCACATGGCAGATTGGAGATGGTAGTAGAATCGGGGTTACCACATATAAATGGCTCCCAAATGCACCAACGTTCTTACATGAGCCCAATGCAAAGATGAAGGTGTGTGAGTTGATAGACCAAAGTTCACGACAGTGGGATAGAGGCAAACTGGCAACAACATTCACCCCAAGAACTTGTAAGAAAATCTTATCTCTTCCCCTCAACCAACTTGACTCCCATGACACGCTAATCTGGACTGAGAATAAAGCAAAAACATTCTCTGTGAAGGCTGCATACAGAGTAGCTCTGAGACTGAAATCTGCTGCATTGGCTAAACACTCGTCGGCTCGGGAACACGGTGTTACATGGGGAAAATTTTGGAAGTTCAATGTACCTTCGAAGGTGCGAACATTTCTATGAAGGGCATTCTCAAATTTTCTACCAACAAGGGACAACTTGTGCTGTAGAAAGGTCCAAATCGAGGCAACGTGCTAGTTCTGTCACCAATAGGGGTGTCAAATGGGTGGGTTTGGAGTGGGCATAATTGGGTTGGTATATAAAACCCATTTACCCATTAAAACCCATTTAACTAATTGCTTCTAACCCAAACCCAACCCAACCCAATTATAATGGGTAAACTCCAACCCACCCAATTATCAAAATTACCAAAATGCCCAAAAACACAGTAATAGCTCATTGACAGGAAAATAGAGGAATAAAATATGAAACCAAGTGGTACACCGTTTGGTTGCTGAGAAAATTTAGAAAAATAAGGAAATGACTTTTGAAATAGGATTCCAAGTCGGTAATGTCGCCCCCATAGACCATTTCTGTGCATATCCAACGCTTTTAATTGCTGTAAGTTCCGAATTCCGGTCGGAAACCCATTGTAGAAGTTGTTTTGAGAGAAATTCAAGTAATTCAATCCCTAGAGATCATTAATCTGGGCCGGGATCGGGCTGTAGAAGCTGTTACTGGATAGATCCAAATGCTGCAAAGTAGTGATCGTGCCGAGAACTGGCTCGACCTGGCCAGTGAAGTTGTTTTCGACAAGGCTAAGGTTCCTGAGCGCTTTGAGTTCAGTGAGAGCGTGAAACTTCAACTTACCGACGAGTGCGAGACCTTCAAGGACGATAGTGGTGACATTGCCCGAGTTTGCGCCGTCGCCACCTTTGCAGAAGACGCCGTGCTAGGCGGAGGGACAGTCATTGGCATTCAACGATGCAACAGTAGCCGAGTCCCAAGACGAAATGGCACCGTTGGGGTCGCTGTGGATCCCTTTCTTGAATTTGAGTAAGGATCGGAGCTCTGAGTCGGAGGCGGAGTGAAGTAGTGGAGGTAGAGAGAAAGAAGTGTGAGTGAAAATGGCGGTTTGGGATTAACAAAATTGGAATGCATTTGGTTGCCGAGAAAGTGAGGGAAACAGAAATAAGAAAATTAGAGTTTAATTTTGTCTGAGGGCTGGTTTTTTTTTTTTTTTTTTTTTTTTTTTTTTTTTTTTTTATATATATATATATATAAATACGAAGAGGGCTAAATTGAATTGGGGTATATTGTTTTTGGGTTAAATAAGGTTCAGTGGGCTTTTAGTTAAAACCCAATAATCACCGGGTCTAATTGGGTTGATGCCCATTTAACCTAACTAATAATTGGGTGAGTTTGGGTTCAATTAGAGTGGGTGGGTTTGGGTGGGCAAATGAGTTTAGGCTTACTTTGCCACCCCTAGTCGCCAAGAACCTGAAACAGTTGCTCATATTCTCTGGAAATGCTTGTTCACAAGAAATGTATGGGCGCTGGTCAATGGGCGTGTATAGAAATGTAGCAATGATGTGGTTGATTTTTTCTTGCTCTTCAAACACATGTAGGAAATGTTGGCGCCACCAGAGCTTGATAGGTGGGTAATCACAGCGTGGAGTATTTAGAATGCATGAAATCTACTACTTCAAGCATGTTCAGTCACAACCACGGTGGATCATGGAAAGTGTAGTAGGACTGTTGCATGAATACCAAAACCTCGTGGCAGCATAGCAGACATGATGATAGAGCTAGTTTTTTTTGGTTTCTACTTAGTATTGGATAGACTTTGTAATTCAGTCCATCAGGGGTCTGACTAAGATGTAGTTGCACCCCCCCAAATGCCATTCTATCTGTTTGGCCATACTTGTAAACAATAGAGTTTATTTTAATAAAATACAAACCTGTTGCTCAAAAAAAAAAAAAAAAAAAAAAAAAAAACGACAGAAATTAAATTCTCATGTGAGTCTATTTACTTCAAATTTTTAAATGTTTAGTAATTTAGATTGTTCTTCATTATTGGATTGAGGTTTCCACTTAATCATGATTTCAATTATTGCCGTGGGTAGTATTTTATTATTAAATTCAAGATTTTTCAATTTAAATATACATGATTGATTGAGTCATAAAGTTCAATGTATTATTCAAAATCCTTTTATCTTTAAAGTTCAATGTATTATTCAAAATCATTTTATATACTCATTTTATGATACCTTAGTCTCACACAATATGCATTCATTATATAACTTAAAAGTAAAATATTTTTATTATTTAATTTTAAGCAAATTAATAAAAAATTTACTTGCATATGAATTTTAATTAAGTCATGCATCGCATGGGCATGATACTAATCTATTTAATATATTTAGTTTTAACAACAAACTCGTGTTTTTTATATAATTTTAAAATATAAATTTGAAATTTAAATATTTTATACAAAACATATGAGATGATTAGATATCTAATTATCCTAGAGTGTTTTTATTTTTTTTTTTATTTTTTTTCATTTCATTTTATTTCCTCACTTTTCTTTTCCCAAACTTTTCTTGAGCAAGTAGCGTGAAAGAGCAAATATACCGATAATTCCCAATAGGTACTAGGCTACTAGCTGATGGTATAGAGTCAATGATGGACAACTGTAAACAATGATAAATGATTAACATAAAGAAAATTTAGATAATCTTTCAAAGTGATTCGGATTAAGGAAATTATGACCAACCACACGTTTGTTTTTGAGATATTTGACCAAGTGTTTGCTTCGAGCTGAAAATTCTTTGATTATTTAGCGGAGAAGCTGGGTTGATTTGAACATTTTTGCTACAATCTTCACGCTACCTCACGTTTGAAAAAGTAAAACAATTGTTTCTTTCTTTCTCTAGAAGTACTTTTTTTTTTTTTTTTTTTTTTTTTGAGGAAAACAATAGTTTGTTTCTCTAGAAGTACATGAAAATTGAAATTTTAACTGAAAACGCCAAAGGGTAATTTATTTGTATACCACAAGAAACTTGCGGAACCTATTTTCCACATATGGAACAATATGATATTGATTCTCCAAAAACAAAAAAACAATATGATATTTTTCACTTATAGAACAATATGAAATTGGATGCTGGTTCTAGAAATTAACCATAGAACAATAAAGTGAATATAAACAATTTTTCAATAAAAAAAATATTGTCTGTTCTATTTATAATAGCTCGGGTTTGATTAAAGAATTTTTTTTTTTTTTTTTTGTACTTTTATTTAACAAATAAGTCAACAAGTTTACTCAATACATTTTGGAGCTTAAGGAAATAAATTTTAACGAATTTTTTAATATTTAAATGTTACATTAAAATAATCTATTCAGCTTAACCATTCTACTTGATTTTTAAGAGAAAATTGCTAATATATTTTTGTATTTAGGTTTATTAAAACACAATTGGATTAACCTAGGTAATTAGCCAAGTTGTTACTTAGTCCAAATTAACAAATCTAGGTTATCACAATCAAAACAATCATATCATACAAAGCAGCAGAAAGATAAATAACACAATGATATAATCACCCAGGAAACCAAACCGGTAAAAACCTGGGGAGGATTTAACCTAGCTATCCTTAAGGTAAACCTGAATCCACTATGAAAGAATCGAAGTTGTTCAACAGGACTTAGACCACTAACATCCTATTGCTACCCACCAGTAGAAACTTACTGACATGATCACGTGCAAGCTCCGAAATCACACTCCTTTTTTGGATTCTCCAGCAACTACAAGCACTCCCGCTTGTGTTTCTTTAAGTTCTTATGGTAACAACTGAACGATTATCAAGCTCTTGAAGAAATCTCATTCTTGATAATCATAAGCTTGTGTAAAGGAAAGCTTCTCACAGATCTCACAAGAGATTTACACAAATAGCAATATGAGCAACACTAAAACGTGGCTAGGGTTTGCCTTTTATACCTAGGGCAAATTAGAAAACCCTAAACGTTTTAAACAAACTAGGGCTGAGTTGGAATTTTGCAGAAAAATGCCTCTGACCCGATTTTCGATTGATCAAGCCTAAGCTTCGATCGATCGAACCAAGCCGAGAAGCATAAATAACTTCTGAAATAGCTTATTCAAACTTTACATAAATGAACCAACTTTGAGCAAGTCTAAACACGACTAACCAACTTGTTTTGATCATGGTTTGCCAACAATACACATTAAAGTTCTAAATACATAAAATCCTAAGTCTTTAGAACCTAACAAGGTTTATTAATATCTCTTTTACAAGTTGTTATGAAACTTGATTGTCAATGATTATTTTTATTTGACACATTAATAACAAATTTTTCTTTTGTGAAATACTTTAGAGTTTTAATTGTGTTGAATTTCTATTAACTCAATATTTTTGAACCTTCTTAAAGATGGGAAAAGAATGCAAAATCCACATATGTTTTCTTCTTAAAAAAAAAAAAAAAAAAAAAAAAAAAAAAAAAAAGGTATTTATCATTCTACAATTTTTGCATTTTTTAAAACAATTTTGAGGCCTTTTGTTTCTTTAATGGGGCCTTAAAACCTTCTTTAACAAATTGGGAAAAGTGGGGGCCTAAGATGCCTAGGCCTTGAACTGGTACTATGAGTTAAGTCCAAGCCTAAGTTTTGACTCAACTATTAATTGAGTCAAACTTAAATATATTAATGTAAAACTAAACTTTTTAAGAGAACATTATTTAATGTATTGTATTTTACATAAATAGGTTCTGTAGGGACACGATTTATTTAACGGCCCAAGAATGACATTGGGCTCATAAGTAAAGGGCCCTAACAATATGATTTGTAGAGAGTGGGCTTGAAAGGCAGGACCTTAGCCGCAGGTTAACGGTTTAGTCGGGGTTTCTATGGAAGCTTTTCTATGGGTGGACTTAGCTTGACTAGCTAAGCCTCTCATTAGAGTGAGTTATAGGGTTTATGTCCTCGGCTGTCCGAGGAGCTCTGTACCCTTCCCTTTTTCTCCCATTTGCAGGATTTTTCCTCCTCCAGCGGGGGATCCCTTTCTTCTTCGCTTTCTTTCCCTTTTATACTAGTGTTCATTCCCCTTTTAGTGTCCACGTGTAAGTTCTTACTTTCTGGGGTACAGACCTGTCCTGTCAACCCATACCTAGAGTGGTTGGGGGTGGTTGGAAAAGTTAAATGGCATGGTTTGGAGCATGGGCTTGTCAGACGCAGGATTCTGTATTACGATGTTGGCAGCTTTCTCCCTTGCCCTGCCCCTGTACAGAGTTTGCCCTTTCCTTCCAGCATTTTGAGAGGTGTTGTGCACTCGTCCTCGGCCATGTCCTCGTGCCCTTCTTGGGCTTTCATTATGCGTCCTCGGCAATAGCTCTCCTCGGCTCAAGCCTTGGGCCCAAGCGCAGAATGGGTCTGGGCCACGAATTATCAGGCCCCACAGGTTCAATTTTTCAAAACCACCCTCTTTAATTTAAATTTTAGTGAAAGATGGATATTGAATTTTTAAATAAAGTAAATGGTATGTTAAGAAATTTATTTATTGACTTTTCAAAGAGGGCTTCATTTTGAGACTTCTCAAAATAAAATAGAGGCCTAACATTCTATCAAAAAATAAAAATAGAGGCCTAACAATTGAGGTCGAAGAGAATATGTATATCTGCATAAAAGTGTACTTATATTTTATGGACTTTATATTGGGTTTTTTAAGTTTGTAAATAAATTAATAAAATGGCAAATTAGTGTTTAATTTATTGAGAATATAAACAGTCAATTTTATAGTATAAATTAGATATAATTTGTAACAATACAAGAATTTTTTTTTTTTTTTTTTTTTTTTTGAAGCTATAACAAATACAAGGTTGGTTAATCTAATTTTTATCTAATTCATATTATCATATTATCTAATTCATTTAAATAATATAATATAATTTCATTTAATTTTGTTTTTATCTAATTTCATATTATCTAATTCATTTAAATAATATAATTTCAACTATAATTTTGTTATTGATTATTAGCATAGATTTTTAAATGGCTAAAAATTTTAGTCATGGTATTTATTATATATAAGAGAAAAAAATAAGTTAATTAAGTAGTTCATTAACATATTTGAGCTTCTATGGTTTTAACTAGGTAAGGAAGCCACACTGGTCTCCTCCTCCTTATCATTTTTAATTTATCAAAAAGAAATATGCATTTGTTCACCAAAAAATGAATAAGGTTTAACAGATAATCTTTTAGTGATGGGCTTGAACTTAGCTTATGTTTCAAGTAAAATAAATAAATTTATGAGTTTGTAATGCTAAGTTTGGCTTGGCTTAGCTTGTTTACATGCAAACAGTAGTTTGTAAAACTTCCCACTTAATTTTTTTTTTTTTTTTTTAAAGTGTGAGAGAATTTGTTAAGAAGGTCGAATCAACTGTGGTTTTTCCATACATGACTTAACTTTTTTTTTTTTTTTTTTTTATTCATAAAAGAGATTAAAATGTTAAGCTTGCATACTAGTGAAGCGAGAATGAAAACTTGGCTTTGGCTAGGAGTGCCAATTAACTTTTAAAGTTGATTCATTCAACAATATAGACTTTAAATTGGTCAAGCCAACCTTGTTATTAATAGCTCCATTGGGTTCTGGATTATCTCAAGGTCTGCTTCTTCTTGGCTTGACTCCGTTACACGAGAAATAAAGAGAAACTTTCAGTTTAACCTATTTAAAGAGAGATTTGCTGCAAGTGGAAGGACAGTGGTTTCAAAAAGCTTTTTGTTGATTTTCAGTTACATAAAGATGTTCAGTTTAAACCTAATTTTTAGTTACATAAAGCCTAAGGGGCTGTTTTAAACACATATTTTTAGTTTTTAAACAATATTACACGCATTTCTACACATTTTTTTACCCTCATGTATTTCCACACATGTTATCAAACAACAAAACACATATTTTCAAACACATGTACCAAACACCTCCTAAGATTTTGCTTGTTTCAACTAAAAATGATTTCCTAATTATAAAATATTTTTAGGTAAAAATATTATGATTGCAAAGAAAATATTTTCAGGTGTTTAGTTATATTCTTAAAAATGCACTGGAAAACATTTTCAAGTATTTGGCTTGTATGGAAAGAAATTCATCTTAACAAAATTTAAACTTGCAAGGAGTCGCCAAGGGTGGTTTGTGATTGCCAAGGTGATGGTTGCGATAGTTTAGGCAGGTGGGTGGGTTAGAGAGAGAGAGAGGTTTCTGGTGCCAATGGTCGCAGTAGAGGCGTCAATAATCGCAATGGTGGCACAGGTGGCCACGACTAGTTTATGGTAGTGATGGGTGGGGTAGGTAGGAGGTGAAAAAGAGAGGGATTGGGATATTTTTCAAACTTTTTTTTACAGATAAGATATTGGATATGTAAAAAATAATAATAATTAATTTACATCTTAAAGGGAGTTATTTTATGGTCAACTTGAAAAAATTTTCAAATTGACCATTATTTTTACTCAGACCAAACACCTCTACTCTATTCCGAAAGTGCCACAGGGCATTCTTCCACTGGCCATCCAAAAATAGAGAAAATATTTTTAGTCAAAACACAAAGCCTTAACCCAAACAAAGAATTAAAAGGTGCCTTCACCATTTCTATAAGGTTGACCATTATTTTTAGTCGGACCAAACACCCAAAAATGGAGAAAAAATTTTCATTAAAAACAAACAAAGCCTTAAAGAATAAACACAAACAGAAAATTGCAAGTATCCCATGAAAAGGTTTAGAAGTTTCCTTATTTTTCCTCAAATGAAAATACAACTCTTTTTATTTTTCAACTGAAAAAAAAAAAGAACTCTTTAATTGTGCACATAGCTGCATATATTGAGACCCGCAATTTAGATTACTTTCCCACAATTTATATATGGTACACAAACAAACAAACATTCTCTCAAATAATTATTTCACACATTAGATATATACATTCACCCTCTCAAAACATATGGACTCCACATTGTTTGGGACACATGCTGTAAGAGAGAGAGTCCATATATCCCATACATAAAATACCTTCTCTTCCCTCATGTAAATTCACATGAAATGCAAGTGTACCTAGTGCACACAAACACTGAAACATGTATGCACAACCCCACAATCACAGAGAGAGAGAAAACATAATCATTTTCATTGAATAAAAATATCATAACAAAGTGGGAAAAAAATAGAAATTAAAAAAGAAAAGGCATTAAGGACATTATTATACTAGGGGATTTATATTAAAAGTCGATGTAAACCTTTGTTTCCAGATGTAGAAGACAGTGAAAGTTGGTCTTATTCATGTAACATTTACATAATCCACATATTACAAATACATAAAGAGATTAAATTCTATAAGGATGTGGTGTAAATCTCATGTTTTACCATTCTAATTAGGGGTATAATTGGTCGGTTTCGATTGGTTTGAAGTGCGATTTTTCCACCAAACCGAAATTTTCGATTTTACCAAACCGACACTGAACCATAAGGGAGGAGTACCGACACTGAATTGATTGGATTTCAATTGGTTCGGTTCGATTCGGTCGGCTTCTGGTTGCTTCCAATTTCTTAGAAACCAAATAGATCAAAGAAAAAAGAAACCAATTTCCCTTTGCTTTCCCACATTTTCTTAGCACCCAAACACCAAGCACCAAAAAAAAAAAAATCAAATTCATATAATAAGAAGAAAAAAAAATCTATTTCCCTTTGCTTTCTGACATTTTCTCAGCACCCAAACACCAAGCAAAAAAAAAAAAAAAACTCAAAATCATGTATATATTTAGAGAACATACCAAAAAAGAAAAAAACTATTTCCCTTTGCTTTCCCATGTTTTCTTAGCATCCAAACACCAAGTACCAAGCAAAGTAGCAAACCAAAAAATATATATATAAAGAGAGAGAGAGAGAGAGAGAGAGACGGTGGCGTGATAGAGAGAAAGAGAGAAACAGAGGCATGACAGAAAAAGAGAGAGGTGGGGAGAGAGAATGGCTAGAGAGAGAGAGAGGGGGGGGGGGAGAATGGCTACTACTAAAGTGAGAGAGGAGAACTGAAAAATAGGGTTAGCAAGGTTATAAAACAAACCCAAAAAGACGTAATTTTGGTATAATAAAGAGAGAAAAAATAAAAAGGTTTCGCATTGGATCGAACTTGGGTTTAGTTGTGGGAACACACGTGTCCTTGGTATCATGCCACCATGATACCATGACCTTTCTTGATATAATTTTGTACATATTAATATTTAATATATTTCGGTTCGGTTTTGATCAGGTCGGTATATTTGTGTGGGACACCGAAATCGAAATCGAAATATTTTGGTTTCAAGAAATTAAAATTAAAGCCAAAACAAAATTTTGGACACGGTTCAGTCGGTTTCGGTTGGTGTTTTCGATTTTTCGGTTTATTACACACCTCTACCTCTATTCCCAACATACCACATTATCCTTTTATATAGTTAAGAATAAGCACAACCACACCTAATCAATTCTAATACCCATATATAAATCTTACCAAATTGAGAGTTTATTGAGATATTATTAGGTGTGGTAGGGTGTATTAAATTTTAAGTAAAATGTTAATGTGGCAATCACTTATTGGATGGTGTAAAACATGAGTTTTACACCCCATCCTTACCAAATTCGGACTCTATAAACAAAGTAGGTATTGGTGTGGTAATCCAAAACTCTAGAGGGAAAGTTACAGTGGCTTTGTCATTAAAAAAAAAAAAAAAAAACTCCCCAACCTTATTTTGTTGTAATTTTGGAGATGTTGGCTGATAGGCTATCCAATTTGTTCATGAGATTGGTACGATCTAATGAAGGCTTGGAAACTTCTCTTTTGTCAAGTTATTTACTCTTTTCCTTTGAATATTTCCTTATTAGAATTTTGTTAAACATTTTTTAAAAATTTATTTTACTTTTTGAATAACTTCTTATTAGTATTTTAATGCACTACAAAAAATTTGGGTATAGACGGCATTTGTTTGTTTGTTGTTGTTATTTTTATTTATTTATTTTTTTTGCGGTGTATTCAAATTTACCGATATATAGAAATGTTCTATAACTTGAATATGCCAAAGATTTTTTTTTTTTTTTTTTTTTTTTGAGAATGAAATACGTGCTGAAATATATTCATCAACGAGGAAAATCAGACAAAACAAAAGTGCTAACGTCCGATGGAACAGCCTCCATCCAGACAAATAAAGGAAATGAATGTCTAGCTCTCTAGGCTAAAGCATGTGCAACGGCATTGCTTTGCCGTACAACATGAGAGAAAGAAATACTCTGAAAAGAGTTTACAGTGAAAAGAATATCCTTGATGAGATGACCACCTAGTGAATTTTCATAACCACCCTGCCTTAGAGATCGTATCACTGACTCCGAATCTCCCTCAATGACAGATTTGTTGAAGCCTGTTTCAAGGGAGAATCACATAGCCCTCTTGGCAGCTAGTAATTCCAGAATTTCAATAGAAGGAGGTTTTTGAATCTTCTCAGACAGTGCCGCCATCACTTCGCCCCTGGGATTACGAAAAATTACGCCAATTCCAGCCTCATCTCGCTGAATATGCCAAAGATGATAGGTGGATATTGTTAACACCGAGCTTCTATTAATTGGACTTTGGAGTTATTGAACGCGTTGGATGTGGCCCAGTTAATATACGTGAGGGACTGAGGGTCTATTTATATATTGCGGTCAAATTCAGTATTGGGCCTTAGTATACCTTATTTTATTGGGCTTATATACTCTAGCCTGATGTGAAGTAGAGTGTAGGGTTTTAAGCTTGATTCATGGCAAAAATGGCCCATTACCATCAATTTTCAAAATAATTTGCCCAGAAACACTGTTTCCAAACTATATAGCAATATACCACTTTTTGGTACTCGAGCTTGCCAAGCTCGAGTACCATGTTTTTTTAATCCACTATCGCCCCATATTCAAAGAGCCCTATAGTGGCGTTTTTAAGCCCTATAGTGACGTTTTCGGGCCAAAAAAACGCCACTATAGGGCCCTTTGAACCTGTTATGGGGACTTATAAAAAATTTTTGCAGGAAAACGCCGCTATAGGGCCCGAAAACGTCACTATAGGGCCCCTTAACTTGGTATGGGGGCTTAAAAACGCCGCTATAGGACCCGAAAACGTCACTATAGGGCTTAAAAACGCCACTATAGGGCTCCTTGAATATGGGGCGATAGTGGATTAAAAAAACATGGTACTCGAGCTTGGCAAGCTCGAGTACCTAAAAAAGTGGTATATTGCTATATAGTTTGGAAACAGTGTTTCTGGGCAAATTATTTTGAAAATTGATGGTAATGGGCCATTTTTGCCCTTGATTCATAATGGGTGAATAATTATTATATATATATATATATACACATATATTAGGTCTCATTTCCACTTCTAGCATTAGACAAAATCCTAGATCTTATCCTTGTAGAGATTGCTTGGAGAGCGACTGGACCATGTGCCGAGTTTGCATGTGTATGTCTATTGCTATTGGTAATTTATTCGTGTTTGCTCATGGTGTTTGGGGGTACATCCATAAACCTTATAGATTTAATCATTTAATGATTATTTGTGTTTTGTATCTAGTACGTATATGCATTTAATTCTTATAGATATAACCTACTTCATAAGTTTAGTGTTGATAAAGATGATTGAAGAATTAGAGTTCCAGTGACCGTATTAAGCGATGGCTACAATCTCAAAAACAAAACAAAAAATTATCAATCTTGACATGGTTTTGCATGATGAATAGATACATGCAATGATATATAATTAATACTAATTAGACCTTTTTCTGTTTAAATTACTTATTTATTTTTTAGTTCAAGGTTATTTAGGGCAATCACATACCTGCAACAATCAAAGATGTATTTGTTCTTTAGTTGAGAGAATCATCACACGAATGCCAGGTTTATTACGTTAACAATTTTGGTATTAATCCTAATAAAAATATTTACAGAACAGTTGCCATGACCACATGATCAAATTCAATGCAACAATAATATACATCAAGAATGGAGCCGCCTTCTATCCCTAAACTTAACTTCGAATTGGTTTCATTTAAAACTCAGTGTGACAAAAATGTCTATTTAACAAGTTTTGATGCCTTAAAACATTAAAATTTGGTAATAATTACTCTAAAGCATGATTTGATCAATAAATGTCATACATATGCATTAATGAGTCCGAATTTGGTAAGGACATGGTGTAAAACTCATGTTTTGCACCATCCAATAAATAATTGTCACATCAACAGTTTATTTAAAATTCAATATATCATTCCACATCTAATAACATCTCAATAAACTCCTAATTTAGTTGAATTTATACATAGGTATTAGAATTAATTGGGTGTGATTGTGCTTATTCTTAAATATATAATAGAATAATGCGGTATGTTGGGATTAAAGGGGGTAAAACATGGAATTTACCTCATATCCTTACAAAATTTAATCTCTTTTGTTTATATTTGCTCCCTCAAAATTGGTTTTGAAACATTCAAAGGCAAGCAGATTCCACACGACTTTTGCAGGTTGAATTTTCTGTGCTAGCATAACTCTGTAGTCTATGCTACCGAAATACAGTTTCTAGCTGTATGGGGGATTTTATCCAGCAGCACACGTTCCTCATTCAAGCAACACTCATATCTTCGATTCCATAGGGATCGTAGTGTCATGGCAAAAAGCTCTAGTTGTTGCCTTCTTGTATTTACCTTTTCCACCTTAGAGCATCACATTATAGGAGCTATAAATTTAGCTATTTGGTACTATAAAAAGTTACTTTATTTATTTTATCTTCTAATTATACAAAACACCTAACATCAGTGGTTTTTTTTAGCTTTCAACACAATAAAATAATATAAACAACACAATAAAATAATATATCCATTACAATAAACAACTATCACTACCACTATTGCAGTGGATTGGGCCTTCTATTTTTCTTCCAATCTGAACACATTAACACGCAAATTTCCCCAAAAAAAAAAAAAAAAAATCACAAAATTTCAATTTGCAAAACCCATAAAACAACCCAACACATCAAATCTAAAAACTGAAGAGAGCTGAGAGTCATTAGCTAAAAAATAGCGTACGTGCAAGAGAGAATGAGGCAAAAAAGAAGAAGAAGAAGAAGAAGAAAACAGCATGCAAGAGAGAAAGAAGAAAAAAAAAAAAAAAGAGTGTTCCAGTGTAATAAAATAATATTTTTGGTTTAGCTTTTTTGCTATAGTGCACAACTATAGATGGCTGTGCACAGTAGCGAGATGCTAAAAAATTTTAGTTATGACACCACTATTGCAGCCTGTTTTTTAGTATTGGTGGTGCTAAAACTAGCAATATAGCTTTTTAGCACCACCAATGCTAATACTCTTATAAGAGCATTCCCATCAACAATTCTAAAAAATTTAGTATTTACCATCTCAAAACCCAATTTTATAACATATAACACAACACTTTACAATACAACCTATATCAAAACTTCTATTTTTTTACCATTTTATTTAAATATTATTTATTTAATATTTTTTACTCGGTGTCTCTCTCTCCCTCTGTAGAAGACCAGAACCTTCTCCCTCTCTGCTCTCAAACCCGTGCTCCATGTCTCTGATCTGCTCTCAAGCCCATGCTCCATGGCTAACCACCAAGCTCCGTTGGCCTAAAACACTTCCCACCCTCTCCATCGGCCTAAAACACTTCTCACCCCTTTTGGGTATTTTGGAAACTGATTTTTTGGTATTTTGGAAGCTGATTTTCTGGGTTTTTTTTTTTTTTTTTTTTTTTTTTGGGGGTTTTTTGGAAGCTTATTTTCTGGGTATTTTGGAAACTGATTTTCTGGGTATTTTGGAAGTTGATTTTCTGGGTTTTGGAAGTTGGTTTCTGTGTTCATTTTTTTTTTTTTTTTTGGTATTTTGGAAGCTGATTTTCTGGGTATTTTGGAAGCTAGTTTTTTGGGTTTTGGAAGCTATTTTTCTGTGTTTGTTTGTTTTTTCTGGGTATTTTGGAAGCTAATTATTTGGGTTTTGCAAGCTGATTTTCTGGGTATTTTCAGTGAGGTTTTGGGTATATTTTTGTGCTGATTTTTTGGTTTTGAGGTTGGGTTTCTATGTGATTGCAGTGGGATTCTTTATGGGTTTTTTTGGTTGGATTTCTATGTGATTGTAGAGGGATTCTTTCTAGTATTTTCTGGATTGCAATGGTGAAAGAGTTGGCTGAGATGGTGAGAGGGAGAGGAAGAAGTTTGGGTGAGATGGTGTGACAGAGGAGAAGTGAGAGAGGAGAGAGAAGAGACTTGGGAAGGAGACAGGCATGGGAGAGAGAGAGAGAAAGAAGTTAATAAAAAATGATAGCATTGTGCTACAGTGCGGTCTCAAAAATGAGAGCACACTGGAGCAGTATTGCAAAAATTTTAGCATATGCAATCTTTGATGGAGCAAGTTTTAGGATTATAAATGCTAAAAAAAGCATCTTTTAGCATATGCAATCCTTAATGGGAATGCTCTAACTCATACAAACGTATAAAAACTAACAGTGTGTTAAATAGAATGCTTATGTATGGCTTAGTTATAATAGGAGGTGCTTAGCTTGCATAATAAAAAGAAAATTACCTTTAATTCTAATTTGATTATTTCGATAAAATACCTAATATGTGAGCTTAGTTTTTCGTGTTTTCTTATGTTTGATAGTTTCATGAAAAATTTGGTCAAATAAATATTTTTTGTCAAATGAAAATTACCTTTTCTATCTCTTCACTTTCTTTATTTGACTTAGCGTGAAATAAATTTTACTTCAAGTTTTACAAATCACAAATTCTCATAAATTCTTTTTATCTTCTTATAAAATAATTATAGTTTGAATTTTTTTTTTTAAATAATCAGACTTATGACAAGTTGTAATTAATTGATGAAACATAAATACTATATACTAGTCCCTAACCCATGCGATGTACAGGATAATTAAATTTTAAATCACATATATTTTAAAAAATAATAAATAAAGAGTCCGGTATGAAAAAACTATTAATTAAAATGTAATAGAAAAATTATTTTATAATTTAAAATAGTTTCCGATAGGTATTGTATAGGTATCAACCAAGTAGGATGCATATTTTAAATAAATAAAAAAGACAAAACTTTGTCTTCTAACTCTCACATACATCAACTCTACACCACCATCATATGTATAGAGGTTATTACACGTCCTTGTTTAGTTTCTTATCAATGAATTTTTGTTGAAGTAGAATTTTGAAACTGTTGAAACATATATCTAATAGAGTTTTACTTAAACTAAACTATTGTAACACTTAATAAGATAATTACACGCTGAAGAAAAATAATAAATATATAAAATATAAAACCAAAAATAAAAAGAATAAAAAATTTAAAAAAAAAAAGAAAGAAAATAGTGGTGACGTGGAAAATTATAAGAGTTCTAGAGGTTTCGATTTTATATATGTACTAGCATTATGCCCTTGCAATGCAAAAATTAATCAAAATTCATATGTAAATATTTTTTTTATTAATTTACTTAAAATAAATAATAAAACTGAATATTTTACTTTTAAGTTATATAATGAATGCATGTTGTGTGAGACTAAGGTATCATAAAATGCATATATATATATATATATATATATAATGATTTTCAATAATACATTGAACTTTAAGGCAAAATTAATCACATATATTTAAATGGAAAACCCTTGAATTTAATAGTTAAAAATTATCCAAAACAATAATTGAAATCATGTTTAAGTAGAAATCTCAATTTAATAATTAAGAACAATCTAAATTACTAAACATTTAAAAAATTGAAGTAGAGAGAGACTCACATGAGAATTTAACTTTTGTCCTTGAGAGCATGGAAGAAGACAATGAAACTTGAGTGAGTTTCACCGTACCAAGTTTAAGTTACGTGTGATGCACGCTACAGGTGTGTGTATATGTATGAAAAATGATTTGAATTTAACATTTATTGTAGAAAAGAGGTGGTCTAGTCTTACCCTTGTCTAGCTAATTCTTATTATAATCCCTTTATTTTGGGGGAAGAGAGAGAAACGCTTCTTTTGAAAAAAAAAAAGAAGTCAATATATAATATATAATAGTTAAGATATTAATCTTTGGAAGTGGTATCTCATATGGATTAGTATTTCAATTGTGGGTTTTGGTAGTTAGAAGTTAACGCATAATAGTTAATAATTAGAAAATTACTTTGAAATTTTTTTAAACCAATCCCTTAAAAAAGTTTTATTAGAATTTAAATCACGTTAATAAATTAACACTCTATTCAGTTTTTTAAAAAATCATGTTAATAAAAAGTTACTGATAAAACTATTAGTAGACGTTTATTAGGCTTATCTATTTAGCTTTGTTGCCAAATTTATATAACCTCTTTTATTTTCCTTTTTTCCTTTTATTTTTTTTTTTCAAATAATATAACACAACCAAAAACCTATAAACAATAATTTAAATTCAAAATAAAGAATATAATCAAACTTATATTCATAATTTAAAATTAAAAAATTAACACAAATTATAAATTAAGATATAAATGTAAAAAAAGAATAAAGAATAAACCTATTTGTTTTCTTTCTCACTTTGAGAAATGAAAGTGTGAGTATGTAATTTAAACCTGAACTAATTATTGTAGAAGAGAATAAATGAGTACAAAGGTTTAATATTATGAATTGGGTTAAAACATATGTGAGAAGTTTTTATTAATTTTTTTGAAGTAAAAGAAAAATAGCTTAAACAAAATGAAAAAATAATAATGAAGAAAGAATGCATACCTATCATGGGATTTGGGCATATATATATATTGGAATAAACTTCACTTCAAAAAGGATTTATATATTAATATATAGGTAGAGTTTCATTTGATATAGAATTTAAATCCTATTGAAATTAAGATTTCTAATTAATTTGTTTGTTGCTATCTTATAAATCCCATAAAAATTGGAATTAAAAAAATGTTATATGAGTAGAAATAAAAAAGAAAACCTTTTTTTATCGAAAAAAGGAAACGAATATATTTTTTTAGAAGAACAAATGTTTGTTATATATAGATACTTTTTTTTTACCCTGAGAAGAAAGAGAAGATGTTTACTTTAAACTCAAATACTTATTACCTTATTTACAATTTTTTTAAAACTTTATCCAAAAACATTTTTGGTAAATCAGTATGAACAAAAACTTCTATCTTTTGTTTTTCCAATAACGTTGCTGTTTTTTTTTTTTTTTTTTTTTTTTCCTTATGATTGTAATATAATTTATTTAATAATAAAAAGATTAGATGAAGACTTTGGATTGTAATAAAATTGGGACTTATTAACTTAGAAATTATAGGAGAAAAAGATAAGAACCAAAAAAAAAAATCTATTTTAAAAAAAATCTAAGTCTCATGCGTTGCACGGTTTTAACTATAAATTCATAAAAAATATAATTTTATTTTTAAAATAAGCTAAATGAATTATTATTATATAATTGAAAGTAAAAATCATGCTACATGTGTGTGTGTATATATGTGTAAGGATTGAGTTTGAATCCCTGACCCAAAGGATGAACAGGCTCGGGTCCAAAAAACCCAAAACAATAAATTTGTAAAGAGTAGGTTGGAAAACTAGGCTAGAATGAGTTGGATAGCAAACAAAGTGGATTCAAGTGACAAGAACAAAAAGATAAATGGATTTCAACTAAAGAAAGTCGTCCATGGAGAGATTCGAGGAGATCAGTTCTTGTATCTTTATCTTAAGTATGATTACAAATTTATTTCCTGATTGTTACAATGTTTCTCTTTTGATTTTTCCTCCTTTCCATGAAGGGTCTCTTATATTATATAGTCCCCTTTGAACGATCTTGATCCTCCACTTGTTGATCATCTAAACCACTACTTGAGTGCTTGTCCCATTGGACACTCCTTTAGGCCCTTTGTGAGTTGGGGTAGCTAAGGCAGCACTATTCAGGGGTTCTCTCCACATTAATGCAGCCAGGAAGTTAGCTATAGAGCATTTAACGTGGTGGCAGTTGTCTTTCCCTAGACATTTCTAGGCTTCCATCCCTCTTGTACGTTTATAATGCACGTCTCTATTAGTGGAATTTCCTGGAAGGTCTCCTTGAATGATAGGATATATATTTGACCTGTGCTTGGCTTATATGAGGACACAATCATCCTCGGACCACCTTTCCAAACCTTTCCACTTGCACGTTACTTGTGGGACTTTGAACTTAACGTTTTCACTACTGCTTATTCGTCCTCGGACCCATCAATGTCCTCGGCCAAAACTCAAGACCCAATATACAATCCTGGGCCCTTATCCCTACAATAGCCCTTCAAAACTCTGGTTTTTCCCTCTTATCCGAGGAGAAAAAGTGAGGTTTTGACATTTGAGAGCTAAAACTATTCATTTCTTTGGTTTGCACTCGTGGGATTACCAGTTTGCATGCCCCATAATTGTTACTGACGCTTCAGAGCCCATGATGCGTCTTTAATTGCTCCAGGCGGCGCTTTGATCCCCGCATCCAACGGTGACACGCAGATCTTACGGTTGACATTTTTCCTTGAACTTTGAGCGGGATAACTCCCACTTATTCCGCCTTCTATATAAGACACCCGGGGAAATCATTTTTCTTCATTGCACAAGTCTTCAAACTCTCAAGAAATTCTTAGCTTTCAATCCTTCAAGGCTTCTCATATCTCTAAAATCTCCAAGTCTTTTTCTTCAAGAAATTGAAACTTTTAAGAAATGTCAGAAGCAAAACACGTGCTCATTCTTGTAAGTTTCTTCCTTTCTAGGTTCTTTTCTCCTCAGCCAGTCTTCTTGGCCTTCTATTATTTTTTTCCTTTCCTTACGAACTTCACTCACTTCTCCTTAGCTTAACCAAATGGGTAGGTTTAAGCACCTAGTAAATTCTCCCATTGCTATGGAGGACTTTAGGGCTAGGTACCACATCCCGCAGGGAGTAGCCTTGCAATATTTTGCCCCAGACCAAATTCTTACAGATAGAAAAGAAGGTGAAGTTGTCATTCCTATGATCGCTTTTTATAGAGGGAAGAATGACACTTCCCATGGGTAAGATAACCAGAGATTACCTAATTAACCACTGAATGTGTCCCCACTAGTGTGCACCCAACCTGTTTTGAGTTTTACGGAGTGTAAATGTTCTGAATGAGCAGATAAATTTAGGGCTCATATGGCATGACGTTGTTCACATGTATAGTGCCATTCCCTTGCCAATGCGGGATTTTATCTCAAGTCCCAGTCTGACACTGTTAGAATGGTATAATGTCTTCCTAAGTCCAACAAGGGCTTGAAAGATGATCACCTAATCGTCTCCAGGGATTGGCATGACGATCTTCATTGCCTAACTCGGGAGGGAGAACCAGGTGGGGTACCCTTGGATTAGGTCCCTCGGTAAGGGATTTAGTCTTTTTAGCTTTACTTCCTTTCAGTTTTAACACTTCACCTCCTCGGATGATAATTTTCATTGATCTAACTATGATTTCCTTCTCGGATGTTTTTGTAGATAAAACTCACGTTGCCCCGAGACTAAGCCTGGTCAACATTCCAAGTCTCAACAAGTTGCTGAGATCGAAGGTGTTTATAAGTGAAGACAAGCAGCTGTCCACTTAATTCTTGACTATGAGCCTCTATCAAGAACATACCAGGCCGCAGGCTAAGCGATAAGAGCCGGTGACCCCAGGTTAGCCCGCATAGACGTCTCTATGCCTGGCTTTCTGGCTCGAAGAGGTCTTCCACTAGTTGAATTGCCTCTTCAATGCTCTCCCTGAGAAGTAGTTGCTCTGAGGGAGGAAACAGCTTCCTCACGTCTATCTCTTGGGGCCGAGATTGACCGATTTCACTTCGAAGAGGGTGAGGAGGAGTAGGCAAGGCCCATAATCCATCTCCCAGACTCCGAGGAGGAATTAGACAGACACTTCCTCGCCCATTCTCTTAAGCTCATTATCGCACGTGTTAACAGTGACTCTATAGAAGAAGAGGAGATGCCGCTGGATAACAAATAGAGAGGGCTACGTGACCTCCTAAAAAACAAGGGAATGGGTCTTCAGGGCGCCTTGGGATCTAAGCCTCCCCCTATGCTTCCCCCTCCCCTACCTTCTCCCATAACCGAGCTTGGTCTGCTCCCCATCCCAAATTTGAAAAATAAAAGGAAGGAGCAGGAGTTGGAGGAGTGTGAAGTGGTCTCGCAAAAGGGGGCTAAGTAACAAAAGATGGCCAAGGACAAGTGGGCCCCTTCTGTTGACAGTAGGGAGGATCCAAGCAAGGCCGATGTGGGCCAACAGCAATGTACCTGGGCCCTTCGGCTGGAGTTAGACAGTGTTGATATCCCGTGGAATGCCACCATCAAGGAGTACCACAGGGGGTGCTCAGATTACGTTGCCAAGGCCTTAGAGCAACCCTTTCTCCTGCCTAAAGACATGGAGGCTTTAAGGCACGTGAGGCAGCTAGACTTGTTCATGTCCCTGAAAAGGGATCTTGCTATGGTAAGCTCATCGTCCTAATTTTTGATTAGATGTTGAGGTACTCCTTTCGCCCTCTTTTTCTTTTTTTAACATGGGATCCCTTTGCCATTTTTGTGCAAATTATCGAGGAGGTCTATGTGGCCGAGGAATGGGTCGACGATGCAAGAAATGAGGCAAGGGCCGAGGCAAGTCGCCTTGCCGAGGCCAACAAGGCTCTAGGCGTAGTTGAACACAAGAATAAGGAGCTCGCCACAAAGTTGGCTGCAGAGAAGATCTCATGCCTAAGTGTGGAGGTTGGCCTGAAGAACGTAGAGGCCCAGGTTGAGGACCAGCATAAGAAGCTCCATATCACGGAGATAGAGCTGGCTACCTAAAGGCAGTTGGTCCTAGAGCTAAAGGCCGACTTGGAGAAAGCCAAGGAAGCAACCAGGGCAGTTAAAGAGGTTGTTGAGGCTTCAGAACAGGAAGTTTATAACTGCAGTGCGTTGGAGACCTAAACCCGACTGGCAGAGGAGCTGGCAGGGGTGTGCAGAGACTTCTGCAAAAAGGTATGGGCGGAGGCGCTTAACCGAGCAGGAGTCCCTACTACCTTTGAGTGGAGACTCGCTGAAAACGTGTTTTATCCTGAAGACATTCGAGAAATTCCAGCGGATCTCCCTCCTCCCTTTGCTTTTGCTCTCCCTCCCTCGAGATAGCCTTCCTCCACCGAGGTTTCTCTTCTCCCTCCTGACGCCCTCACAGGGCCTGACAAGGCCAATAACCAAAGCCAGGAGCTTATAGTGACCAAGGGCAAAGAGGCCGGCTAGCGGGGAGCTCAGCCTAAGGATAAGGGTAAGGAGGCTACAACTCTGCCAGAGGCCAAGGGTAAAAAGGCTGCAACAAGGTCAAGGGTGTTGATTCCAAGGCCAAGGATGACACAACTAGGGCCAAGGATGACCCTCCTATTGCTAAGGTGTAACTTTAGGATCATAGCACTTCTTCTCCTTTTGTTGTTTTGGTAGTGATAGTCTATCATTGAATGTATTATACTTTCATTTTGTCTAATGAAAAGACTTCGCTTTTTACCTTGTGTATCTTTACTTTATGTGTCTCTAACTTCAACAAAGTTGCAAGTAGTAGCAGACTACTGCTATTCTTTTAGTAAAGGCTAACAGCAATACATCACTT